>NC_056726.1:1767737576-1768037576 GCF_019279795.1 Protopterus annectens | reverse complement strand
CATTCCAGGATTAGGTATAACAGCATGCATAGATATCCCCATTATCCCAAAACACCAGATATGGAACAGTTGCATAGCAAACAGAACACATGCATATATGGAACCACAGTAGCCATTACAACAACATGCAGGTACATTGATGGCAGCATGCCACCAATGTGGGAGTATTTCAACATGGCACATGCATAGAAACAAATGTCAATATTTATCAAACAATAGGACATATGTCCCAGCAGTAGATTTAATTGTACACATACTCATTGAGTTGTGTATTTAGATTATTGTTGCAGATATGGTGGGGGTAGAGAAAGATGTCAATTAACTTGTATATCCCTGTAGTTCTCATTACTTTCTTAGTCAATGTTGTAATCTGAACCTTACAGGTATTATTACACTACCCTACGGCCTTAGTTTGGACATGAACTGTGTTTTACCTGCAGTATACACCTCTTACCTGGTATACCTGTGGAGGTATTGTTTGTTAACACTACCTGACAGTTTCTATGCATATTCCCAGATTCCAGGTTGATGTTATGCACATACCTCTCCATCACTTATTGCACACACTCTGACCAAGTCTTGACAACATGTAGGTGAAACTGGGGCATATTTTGACTATTGCCCTCATAAGCCTTTGGTGAGTTACTACAATGATTGGTTTGTTTTCATATACATTTTCCGAATATTTACAGGTCTGACAGTCAGTTATATGACATTAAATGCTGCCTAGATGTCAGAGATCATCACACTGATATTCCAGGGGGACAGGGTAACAGGCAGCAGATATGGACCAATTATCTGGACATTCTGGGCAAATCTGTACAGGTGAGGGGTATGATTCTGTATACAGCTTACTACCACTTCCAGGATTCAAACCATGGCTGTGTCTGCTAAATCGATATTGCTGTGTATCTCTTCTCTGATTTCTGTTTATAAGTCTCCCTTGGTTTTACAATCTGACCTCTTAAGTGCAACACTCTTATACAGTGTTTCCTAGACAGTTTTATTATGTAGCACTGTGTGGATGACAGTGATGAGTAATACCTTATTATTCAGAGAAACTGCAACACTAACACTGCCATACAATACCAGATTAAACAGTACTAGTCCAGGATTTCAATCTTTTATTTCTAGGCACAGTTTTCATATCTGAGAGACCTGTGGGGGGAATGTTTGTTAACACTACCTGAATGTTGCCACACATATTACCAGATTCCACATTATTATTATTATGCACATACGTCTCACTCTGTTACTGCACATACTCTGGTCATAGCTTCACAACATGGGGGTGGGGATGGGACATACTTTGCTTATTACTCTCATAACAATTTGGTGAGTTGCTAGAGTGACAGGTTTGTTCTTATAGATATATTGCTGACAATTATGATGTCTTTATGTCATTATCCGCTACCTAAACTTCTGGGATCATCACACTGATTTGCCAGGGGGACAGGGTGACAGGCATGGGAATTACACCAATTATCTGGACTTTCTGACAATATCTGTACAGTTGTAGGGTGTGATTCTGCAAACAGCTTACTACCACTCCCAGGATTCGAACCATGGGTGTGTATGCTAAAAATATAACACTTCACATCTCAGTTGAGTGCGCTATTTGGATTATGTTATCTATCTTTTCACTGTTTTCTAAGTCTCTCTCATTTTTACAATATGACCTTGTGATTACAACAGTCGTATACAGACATTCCTACACATTTTATTTATGTAGCACGTGTGGGTAACAGTGATTAATACAGCAGTACTATTAAGAGATTGCAACACTACATTACCATATGATACCAGAGTAAACACAAGTAGTCCAGGAGTTAGACCTTTATTGCCAGGCTGTTACCCTTTTATTTACATACAACCTATATGAGACTCTTCCTGCCATATTGTCTGTTTTATTCAGTACATGCCATACACAATACAGATTTTATACTGGCAATTAACTTTCTACTACTTTTAGATTTATTTCTTATGACAGTACATGCAAGATTATTACTTACCTGCCTCATGGTGCAGCCTCTGCAGCCTACAGAAATGGGCTTCCTGATTCACAGCTTGCTCTACTGCCACTGTCAAAGACATAAGAAGAATATTTAGCCATACCTATCCATAATACACATGAGCTGGCAATTATTAAACAGGTAGTAGGATGAGTACTTACACATGGCTGGGACATCACCCAACTGCCTAGCTTCTTGGATCCACTGATCCAAGAGCTCCCTCTTCCTCCATTTCAGATCGGCATAGTGATGCCTGACCTGCTCATCAGTTCGGGAGATGCCAGTGGCACTGGTAAGGTCACGGGCGAGACAGTCCCCAGCTTCCGCTTTATATTGGGAACCCTGGTATTGGCCCTGCAGCAGTCTCTGTTCATGGTCTTTAACAAGGAGTCCTGCCATGACTTTGGACTCCTGGATGCCCCAGCGCTGTGCCCGGAAGTGTGATCCTTGTTCCACACCGACCACAGACCCTACAGGAGGAAGCTGCAACTAGTTATGAGATGTATTCCCACCTGTGGGGTTTAAATAGGGCCAATATCCCACACTTTGCCGTGATTGGACGGTTTTGAAAATGCTAAGCTATGGGCAAACCTGCTTACCTAAGGTTGGCATTGCTTAAAGGGGTATACCAATGGGCAGATTGATTTAGCTGCCCTACACATTGCTTACACCTAGAAAGCAGGGGTATGCAATGCTTAGCGTTGCTTATTTTTTAATTTGCATGCTGTTTGCTGTTTGGTATTGATTTATCATTCATTACATGTTATATATTTGTTGAGTATCCATGATTCATGGGTACATACACTGTACGGGGTCCTTGTGTTTATTGGGGGATTTCACCACTTTATTACAATGACACCTCACATCTGGACTTAATGCAGTACTCCAGTTCACATATTTATGTTGTGTAGTAAGTTATACAGCATAAAACTGTATATAGATTCCTTTCACATGTAAATTGTGATTTTGCTATAGTGAGGATCGGTTTAGGGATATCTCTGTTTTATGTACTGCTGTGATGGCTTACTGGTTAACTGCTGTGACTCTGGTATACATGGTCCTGGGTTCAAGACCTGAAAGGGCTGTTTATTTTGTTGTTGGGAAGAACAGCAGCTGTTGGATACAGAGTGATTAAGGCAGTTTTAAGCAGTTGTAAGCGGGTTTGTGCAATGGTAAGCAGTGCTAACTTGCGGTTAAATACGCTTACAGGGAGTTAGCTTTAAAATTGCTTAACCCGTGTGCGCATTGCTTACCCCCACGCAAACAGGCTTAAACCCGCTTACTACTGCTTAAAACTGCTTACTCCCACTTACCCCACACTAATTTAGACAGAAATGAAGCATGGCTCTTGGGAAAGTGGTAGATATGGACACTCTATGGAGTTATTATTCGTTACACATTATACCTTCATTTCGTATCCCTGATTCATGTGTACATATACTGTATGGGGCACTTTTGTTTATCTGTGGATTTTACCACATTATTACAATGACACCTCACATCTACACTTAATGCAGTACTTCAGTTCACAAATATATGTTATTTAGTAGATTATACAGCAAAAAATGTTCATAAAGTAATTTCACATGGAAAATGGAATTTACTACATTGAGAATCAAACTGGGAATGACTGCTCGCAAAGCGAATGCTTTAACCACTACACCATCACAGTACTGCTTCAATTGCATGTATCTTGCTATTTATCTTCTTGTGCTATTTAAGCTACAGTATACGTAGCTAAGCAATGGGCAAACTTGCACACCTATGGTTAAATTTAATCTGTTTGATAAAAGAAATTCTCTACTGCTATTTTCTCTAGGAAGGGACAGATTTCACTTATTGCTGTGGATTTCTGCATGCATCTGTACATTTGGCAGACATCTTGGCACCGCCCCCATACCTCTCAACTTCTTCATCAAACTATCTGGACAAAGCTTGACAAATTGTGGTACAACTACGGACATATTTTCATTATTGCTCTTATAAACTTGGGACAGTTGCTAGAGTAACAGGATTTTGTTTAATATGCATTTTCTGACAGATTTGAAGTCTGGCACTGAAATGTATGCCATTATTTACCGACTTCAATCCTGAGATCATCCTAGTGATTTGCCAGGAAAATGGGGTGCTGTATGGGCGAGAAATCTGGACATTCTGCAATGATTTGTACAGTTGGGAGATATGCAGCCGTTTATGAGCATTCTTGCTCATTGTAATTGCCGAGTGGCACTTCCTGAGTGCAGGGGCATGTGTATTGTGAGAGCTCTGCTCTCAGACACACTCCCTGCACTTGTCCACGCTCCGTGTCCGTTTAGGAGCAGGGGCAGTGCGCCTTCATTATTATGCATGGCGCGCTGCCGTGCTGCCCTTAAATGGTCGTCTCCATGCAGGAATAACTTATTCCTGCACGGAAGATTAGTGAATCCTGGGGGGGGGTTAATGTTATTGCACAGCCTGTGGTGGGAGAAAGAGGGGATTTTGCTAGGAAATTGAATCAGCTTGAAACCACATTTATATTTAATAATATCATATCATAGCATGTCTTAAAAAAGGTGCTATTCATTTTTCACAGAAATAACTATGGTTAATCTCAGAAATATAGCACATTTCAAAGAAATACAAACACTTTTGTCCTTTTTGTTTAGAGTGGTTGATTGAATTCAATAATTTTGTACTATAGCACCACTATACCTACATGTGATTTATTTTCCTTGAAATAACTAAATCTGTTCAATATTCTGAATTATACAATAATGACTTATTACTATTTGTAAACAAACACATTAATTGGACATCCCTACCAGCATGCCCATTGTAAATTGAACATATCCATCCATCCATCCTCAACCCCTTTTCCCATTTTGCACATGGAGTCGAGGTGCCACTTCAGCAGTGACAATCATCTTGAGCCAAGGATTACATCGCTGGGTGGCTAACTGTAGTTCATTTGTACCACTCACTCTCACACACACTCACACCTATGGCCAAGTTAGAGTGTCCAATCCATCTAGTGCATGTCTTTGGAAAGTGAGAGGAGACTGGAGCACCCAGAGGAAACCTGTGAGACCACAGGGAGGACATGCAAACTCCACACAGAAGGCAACCCAGCTGAGAATTGAACTGGAGAACCTCTTGCTATGAAGTGACAATACTAACTGCTTTACCACTGTGGCCACTAAATATATATATAAACATATACCAATAGAAAAAATTCTGGCCGCTGAAGTACTAATGAGTAGCCAGACTTTCTTTAGGCATAATGTGAGGGACAGAGCAAAATATAAGAAAAATCAGGTATGTTCTGCAAAACTAAACAAATAGAAACTGCCCTGATTTTTCTTTTATTTTTGTGGTGTCCTTCCTGAAAAGTTTTTTTTTTCACCATTAAAAAAAAAAATCTGTTTTCTCCGTCACTTCTCCTGCACTGCACTGATGTACTGTGCAACCATGGGAACGTGAGTCCCATAGGCATGTACAGTACATCAGTATAGGGAAGGCAACATCGAAGAAGACTGAAGTGATCTGATACAAAGACACTATTTAACAAAGATAATCAATTTCTTTCTTACATTTTAATTGTATAATTAGAAATAATACCTTTGTCGGTATATCAGGATTTACCCATGGTTGTCCTTGTTTAGTCACTTGGGTTTTGCCCTTGTGATCAATTTATGCCCACTGTGTGTAAATCCCGATACACACACACACACACACACACACACACACACACACACACACACACACACACACACACACACACACACACACACACACACTAATGGATTATTGCTTAAATGCTACGTTATTTGAATATGACATATATCAGTGTAGAGTTTTGTTCATTTGCTGAACAAATGTGAAAACTCAGAAAAGCATCTTTTAACATAAAGCACAGTCCACAAAACTTGAAACTCCACTGTGCCACAGTAAAACAATCCAGAAATCCATACAGAAATATATCCTACATTATCACCTTCTGGACCCTTTAATTTCCTTACAGTAAATGCATTGTCTGTGGAAGGTTTTAATCCCCACACCTTACCATATTGGGGGCATTGTATCTCTCGCCCATTCAACTTATATATAACTTACAATCTGATGAACCTTACTGAAATGTACATCTAAAATTGTGACTTCTGGATACTACAAGTTTTAATATTGTATATGTACTTTTATTTATCATATGCAGTGAAATTGTAAATGTAAATGTCATTTACTGGAGCTTTTCTCCCTGGTCCTTCACTACAAATGGACTTTGTCCAGACAGACTTTTCCTGTAAACAAAGATAAATAAAATAACTAATAAATATATACCTCTTCCGAGGTCATACAGACACTACGAGCATGCGTCTACACTAAGCACAGATTGGAATTTATCAAAATTGAATATCTGTGAAACTGACAGTCTACTGTCCTTAACCACTCACAGCTGACTGTTTTTGATTTGATTTTTCACATCTTGATATTTCATCAGGATCCAAAAAAAATAGTACCAAGCATGAGCTGGTATAGATGGCAGCATATGGTATCCATCTGGTCTGTAATGCATGTCAAAAGTGGGATTCTTATTTCTGCTCTTATGTATTTCACAATAAGCACTCCACAAGGTAGGTGGGCTGGTCTAAAATGACACTTTTCAGCTACAACCCAAACATGCAGCAAGAAAAGCAAACAAAATAAATATTCAAGAAATATAAAATACATAAAGAAGAAATGCAAAATGAAATATTTTTAATGGATCTTGGAACAAACATGCTTTTTGCAGACCCTTATGCTTGTTAAAGCATTTCATTTTCAGAGAAACATTGCAGAGATAAGAGTTAACAGTCAAAACAAAGTTGTTTACAATATCCATGGTATATACATAATGCCCATTTTGAGTTTCAACATTTCAGGAAACAAGCAGAAGGGAGAGACTGTTCTGCTAGAGGTAACATGTCAGAATTCAAGATATCACTGTGACTGTCATGCTGGAAGTGATATACTTGACAGAAAATGGTGAGGTTAACCATTGTCTCTAAAGCACTTACAGTCAGTGTCCTTGTGCAAGTGTTCACAGACTACTTTTCTGAACTCTTTGAGATATTCCAAACCCCTTAATTTAGGTGGCAGTTTTTTTTTTCCAAAATGCCTGGCCTAGTCAAGAGAAGGCATATTCTCCAGTAGCTGTTTTATATGGAGGTCTGCTTAATGTGATAGCTTTCTCCTGGGCACTTCTTAGGGAGTTAACCTGGTCTTGTATGAGTAGTTTCTGTCTCAAATGTATACACTAGTCACAGTGTTTTGTGGATAAGAGTACCTGGGAGATAAGTTGATCTTTCTGTGACTGGAAGACATTTTAGACCTTTTAGGAGGTTACAATGATGAGATTTGCTGTTGGCATTGACAGAAAATCTGAAAATTATATTTTCAGTGATCTGAAGTCTTGGGGAATTTTGTGCCGAGGAAGACTGTATTCCAATTTAGGGAGAAGACCATTTTTGGCTAGGGAAAAGGGTAGTGAAGGCAGAGCATTATGTTATAAACTGTATGTAGTTTCTCAGTGCTTTACAGGTTTTCAAGGAAATAAAGAGAATAGCAACATTTGTGTGTATGTTCAGGTAGCTTGACGTTTAGCTCTTCAGAAAGACTGACAAGGTTCACTAAAGGAACTTATTTATACATATGGCACATACACTGTTACATTATTTAATTGTATTTAATTTACAGGTAAGTGAATTGTACCACTAGGGTTAGTTTTGTGTCTTGACCTAGTTATAATAAATTAAAATTGTAAATACAATAAAAATAAACAAGAAGAACTATCAGGAATATTAGGACATAAACGTTTTAATAATATTAATTCCATAACACTGTTGATTAAAACTAAGAGAATATCATTAAGAGCCCAAATAGGCAGGAGATTTATTAGCCCAGTTTACACTGGCATACCAGAATTGTGCATACTGTTACATGTAAAAAGTGCAGAAATAAACACAACTCATTAAAAAAAAAATCACCCTAATGTCAGCTCTCAAACAGATGGAGCGCTTCTGCATTAGCCGAGGCCTGTCATCACACACTGAGATCAAACAGTGTGACTAGATGTACTCTATTGCAGTATTGCACAAGAATACACACAGACGTGCTGCATATTTAGGCTGAGTACTTGCATGCCTGATTCAGATTGTTCCCAGTTTCATTGTGGCTGGTTCCCTCTTTCACAAATCTGCATGTCTGACATACTTACTTTCTGTTAAGACATAGAGGCACATCCAGAATTATTACTTATTACAAAGCGGATGTCGTTGTGCACTGCTGCATGCTACTGTATGTTTTGCATGTCTCAGTATAATTTCATCCTGTTAATCTTCACCCTGAATAGGTGAGCTGGTCATAGTGCTGTGTTGTTCTGGCATGACAACTACAGATAGCTGTAGTGGCACAGGGGAAGAGCAGACCGCCATTACCTCTCCATACTCCTCTTACAGAGCAATAATAAGTTCATGAAAGCTTCTGCTTTATATGCCATGTATGCAGAACAGCGATAATTTACATATTATTTAAATGAATGGCTTGGTTGGTGTATTGGGTCCCATTGTCAGGAGACTGTTGTGTCAGTGTGTGTAAGTGTGTGCAGGGGCTCGTGTGTTTGTGTGTATGATTGCACATGTGTGCACGAGTGTCAGCATATGTGCATGTGTGCATGGATGTGTGTGTGTGTGTGTGTGTGTGTGTGTGTGTGTGTGTGTGTGTGTGTGTGTGTGTGTGTATGTGTGAGACTGTCTGTTTGAATACATATTTGATTGTGTGCAATTTGGTTGTATTCCTGTGCTTGCATATGAGTGACTGCACCTGTGATGCAAAGCTAAGGAAGTAACCTTCAAACTGTCCTTGTAAGGGATTTTTACAAAATCTTTGTAGCTGATAGAGTTTTCAAATTAGTAGTTTGGCCATGGTAATTTAGCAGGATGTGGTCAGAAATTTGCTATATAAGTGGTATTTTTTCAGGGGACAGGTGTGCAGAGTTCAGGGTTTGTCCCTTCACCTTTTCTGCTGGAGACAGTCAAGTGATCCATTGCTATATCAATAGCATTTCCTCACTCTAATGCTTCTAAAAGAGTACAGAAAAATTCTAAGAAATGGGTTAGCAAAGTTTGGGAGAAAGGTTGCAATGAGAATATACTCTGTGGGTTACTCAGAATAACAATGTTTTCACCATTAACATTAATTAGGTAGACATGAAGGTTCTGCTATGCAATATACAAATTTGCAGTCATTGCAGTTACTGAATGTTACCTCATAAACCATAAAACAATGCTGTATAGTAATAAATGTGCAGTGTTCAGTGTAACAGCAAATAACTTTAGCATCCATGTAGTTTTTTGCCTAGGCGATTAATCCCAAGTGTAAGAAATCAGGAAAAAATATTTATGCAAGACAACTGAAAGTCTGGGTTTTGGCATTTAGAACAGTAAGCAGTAATCACACACACACACACACACACACACACACACACACACACACACACACACACACACACACACACACACACACACACACACATGTCCATTAATAGCCTAGTGAACAAATACCTTGAATAAAGAATAAAACAACTAATTCTCAATAAGTTAGTTCTTAAGAAAAAAATGAAACACACTTCTGACAAATAGAGAGCCTTTAGATCTGCACATGGTGAACCCTACTCAACAAACTGAGAACTGGGACTGAATCCATAATGATTATCAGATGAAGAGTTGTACAACTTAACAAATTGACTAATTAAAATATGAGTACAATTCTGAGCCTCACACCTGCTATAAACATTTAACAGCATTTGTTAAAGCAAATCCATGGTTCAAACACCTACTCTGTTAGAAGGGACAATGGCAGGCCTGGACTGTTGGAGCACAGCTGGTGTCTAACAGCTGATTCGCAATGCATATGTTCATGCTGAAACATAGCTCTGCCTATAGGCAAATATGTGGGGAACTTTAGATTAGTTCAGTGTCTGAATAATTTGCTGACATAAAATGTTTCCTATACCCAATAGCAAGGCATGTTAAATTTGTTAATATAAAATGCTTCCTACAGTATATCCAACATCAGGGTGTGTTTACTTGACTTGAAGGAAAGGCTAGAATGCAGCTTTTTTGGTCATTTATGTTTAACTTGAGTAATATCCATTCTGACATTTGGTTTTTTATTTTGCTAGCCAAAAAGATGTTAGATAATTCAGCTTCACTGACCATCGGCATACAGAAAGCTAATTCTTTATGTTATTCATATTATATTTTTATATTTGACCTTTGTTTACAGGGAAAGTCTGACTGGGATAATATCCCATTTTCAGTGAAGGCCCGGGGAGGAAAAATCTACATTGACATATGTTCACAGTTAAATAAAGTTATTATAAAGCCTAAAATACAGAAGAATGACATATTAACTAAGTGAAAATTCAGCTTCAGTTTATACAGTGTGAACCTATACATACATAGTGCAAATATCTGGACAGATATAAACAAGGTGAAAAAGAACATTGTTAGATAAATAATTCACAAGTTGCAGTTCATAGAGGTGACATTAAACTCAGTGAGTGCACTCTTTGGAACATTGATGACTAGATAATATAGCATAGGCACTAATATATTTGATCTTTGTCTAAGACATACATTTTACTAATTCCTTCACTCTGAGCATAGCCAAAATTTGCTGGTGGTGGAGGAAGAGAAGGACTAGCCTGGAGTGATGCAGGAGCAATGCCAGGTTTTATTTAGGTAGTATTAGTTATCTTGTTTATAAATGACAGCGAAGGATGTTAATTATACCTGACTACATCCTGTAATAAACCCAGCCTCAGTGTGAATGCTGTGTGACTCAGATCAGCCCAGTTAAAAAGACAGAGCCCATGAATCACCTTTCAATAAAGTGGCAGCTATGCTGAGTACTTATTTAGAAACCACATAAAATACATGCAAGATTGCTTTATTTTTATTTTATGTAATGTTCTCCCAATATATTTTCCTATACCACATTTTACTGTGCAATGGAGGAAGACTTAGACAGCACAAATAAGACCAGTTCAAGAGTGATTTTTATGGGGGGGATAGTTTAGTGAGCAGTAGAAAGGACAATGGGATGAGTTAGTCAGGTGAAATTAGAGCTAAATTGTCATTAAGGATATTAACAATAAATTCAGGATATGAAATGATCGTACTGTAGTGCAATTAGTATAGCTGGCACCAAAGGAAAGTTGAGGAAACAAACTGAGGTGGACATTTTGAGACTGTACCTCAAGCATTCATAAAGAAGAAACCCTAATGGTTCATGAAGCCATAACACATTAGAGCTAGAAACAGTGCATAGTGCAGTATTTTGCTACAATTGCCTCCCTGTACCCAATATGAAAGCATAAATAATTATTGGTGTTTATCAGCCTACCCAGTGGAATATTGAAGTACAACCCAAAGAGAGAAGGCCTGCTAGTTTATTGAAAGGCCCTTCCTTCCCCAGCACAAGCCAATCAGAAAGCTTATTTAATGCTTAAATGTAGCAAATGCCACCAATAGTATCTTTTGCCTGACACTAAGAACTATTTTATATAAATCTGGAATTAAATAGTTTCCCACGCCAGTTAGGCAATAACTTATTAATGATAGTGAGTTGATAGTAGGCGAATAGAAACAGATTTCAAATACTGTATTGTGTTTATAAAGATTTCAGTTGGGAGTAGCCATATAAAATTAACTTGCATGATGTTCTATGTTTTAAATATGCAGTTATGAAATGTAGGTTTGCTTCTGCCTCTTAGGTCCAGATCATCCAGTAGCCAACCATTTAGACAAATTTTATGTTCATTCAAAAACAGCAAGCATTCTCTATAAGGGCAAACCACCCTACACTGAATGCACCCTCTTTACTGATATAATCATCTTCAAGGTCGATGTACTTTGGGTAAAACGGAATTCCCTGTAAAGTCATATACACTATGTAATTTTGCCAAAACGTGCATTTTTGCACAGTTGGCCATCACATAAACTACCAGATTCCCTCTCTGATTGAAACAGCACAGAATACCACCCCATACACCCAAATATACACTCCATTTCTGCTTTGGTTTACTTTCTTTTCTTCAGATTTGGATACAGAATGCATTTTCCATTGCTGCTGTAGTACTTAATTACACTGTGTCTGCTAGTGTTACAGGACTGTAGTACCTAGATTGTGTGGTTTCCCAGCACTTGAGCTCTAAAACCAGCACTTTTAAATTAAGAGGGTTTTCTGACTGCACTCTTGTAGTGGAAGTGTGCTGTAGTAAACCTATCTGAGTTGGGGGCTGATGGCTGAAAGCTTATTGTGTGCTTTCCTGATTGGTCTGTAGGCCTTTATGTTGTAAAACTTCTATGATTCTATATAAGCCCAGTTTTTGGGCTAGGCTACTCTCTGCACAGCAGTGGTTAGCAGTGCCCTGTATAGATGCGTACATTTTCACGTTACAATTTACATAATCCAAATATCTGGTGCAGTGTGAATAATAGAAGACCAGGAACCAAATAGAAAATACACCAAACAAGCCTGTATATGAACTCTGTTTATTGTAGTAAAAACACACCAAGATTAAGCACTTTCATCTTTCACATAGAAGACTTCATCAGAATAAAGTACACTGATTCAAGAACCATTTAATATGTTACATAATAGATAAAACTGAGCCAATGGTATTGTCAAAAAAGTCACATGCAAAATGGTCACATGAGCAATATTAAATACACAGGATGTTAATATTCAAGCCAACTTAGCTTTTTACAAATAAAACACTGTTATATATTAAATAACTTCAGCATATATTTAAAAATGCAGGCACAGTAATGCATGTAAAAATGTTAAAATACTTCGAGTTTTATAGATTTTTCTTTCAGGGCTGGAAGTATTGTCAAGGAATCATTTATACCTGGTGGAAAATTAGCTGGTAGTTTGAGTTGCCAAACCAGCTCTTTTTTACTTAATAAATTCTTCCAATCACTTCCCCCAAATCTATGTTTGCAGTATCCAAAATACCAAATTTAAAATCTTTAAAATTAGAACAAGTGAGGGCATGCCTATATAATGCATGTGTATCCTTCTTGTTTTTAACATCTTATACGTGCTCATAGATTCTGCTTTTCAATGCCCTCTCCATTTTCCCAACATAAAATCCATTGCACGTATCACATAGAGCAAGGTACACCACTCTGGTGGTAAAACAATTTTCTTTCTTGAATATAATCTTAGATGCCATCTTATTGGCTAGGTGGGTTTGAGGTGCTTTAAAAATATTAGTACATTGGGATCACCTCCCACAAGGTGTTTTACCACAACCACCTTCTATTGGTAAATTCACCTGGGAAAACGGAGAGGGTGTTGAAAAGCAGAATCTATGAGCACATATATGATGTTAAAAACAAGAAGGATGCAAGTGCATTATATACATCAGGAAAGAGTAAGGTAGGTGGAATTTGCTTTTATATCAATGAAGGTTGGTGTAATGATGTCACGGTGTTAAGTAAAATGTGCTGCCCTGACTTAGAAATGTTTCTAGTTAATTGTAGACCTTTTTAATCACCTCAGGAGTTCTCATTATGTATGCTGGTTAGTGTTTACATTCCACTTCAAGCCTGTGTGAATGAGGCACTACAAAAACTGTCTGATCAGATAATGTGCTTGGAGCAGAATTATCCAAATTCCCTTCTGATTATTCCAGGGGATTTTAGTAAGGCAAATCTCAGCCCTGAACTTTCTACATTTACACAGCATATAAAGTGTTCTACCAGAGACATTAACACACTGGATCATTGTAAAACTGTTAAAACATGCTTATCGCTCTGTCCCCTGTGCAGCTTTGGGCTTTTCTGACCACTGTCTGATTCATTTGCTTCCTACCTCTAAGAGCAAGTTAAAATCTGCTAAACCTGTGACCAATACCATGAGAAGGTGGACTATTGACATAGCTCTCAACCTTCAATCTCCAAAATGAGGAACACTAGCCCTCACAATGTGGAACAAATGGGCAAAATGTGGAACACATACTAATGGCTTACTAACAACTTCAACTAGGAAGGTCATAGGATGGTTAAAATATGCTGGTTTTACTTATAAAGGAGATCTTTTACTGAATTAATATGATTCATTTCTATTTACCATGGATTTCACTTAAGAAAATTCCTAACACTGAATGTGTGACAGGGTCTTTCAATGTGGAACATTGAGGAACTTTGAGGAACGTGAACTTTTTAAGACCCCAAATGAGGTACGTACTTCGTAATGAGGTACACTTGAGAGGTATATTGAGGCAAAGCTGAAGCCACAAGCCTGCTTTGATTGTACAGACTGAAGTGTCATTGAAGATTCTAACTTGCATGAACTGGCAAACACAGTAACATCATATGTTAAGTTCTGTGAAGATATGTGTCTCCACTAAGACCTGGTTAAAATTTAACAACAAACTCTGGTTAACTGCTAAACTTAAGAAGCTTCTTCAAGCCAAAGAAGATGTCTACAGAAGTGGGGATAGAACACTTTTTAGACAGGCAAGGAACACACTAACAAAAGAAATCAAAGAGGCTAAAAAAGAACTGTTCTGATAAGCTGAAAAAAGGTGCTTAGCCAATTATCTTGCATCAGTGTGGAAAGGTCTACAAAACATTACAAACTACAGGAATCCACCCCCCTACACTGCAGCTAATTACCAGCTAACTGATTACTTGAATGACTTTTACTGCAGGTTTGATAAGCCTCAGGCTACAAATGACACTGTCACCAGCTCTCTGTGTTCAGACTTGTATGACTCTCTTCCACACATTCTCACATTCAACCTGCATTAATTATCTCTGAGGAGGATGTGTGTTGTTTTTTTTAAAAGACAGCACTCAAAGTAGCAGGTCCAGATGGGGTTTCACCCTCTTGTTTAAAAATCTGTGCTGATCAACTGGCTCCTGTTTTTACTTTAGAATTAATTAATTTAGAATTCTAATTTGGATGTTTAATAAATCATTAGAGCTGTGTGAAGTTCCCTTATGCTTCAAACAAGCCACAATCATTCCAGTCCCCAAAAAATCCAGTATAATAGGACTGAATGACTACAGGCCTGTTGCTTTGACATTGGTGGTCATGAGGACTTTTGAGAAGCTGGTGTTAGCTCTCTTGAAAGATATTACAGCTCCCTTGTTGGACCCCCTTCAGTTTGCTTATTGAGAGAACTGGTCAGTAGATGATGCAGTTAATATGGGTCTGCACTATATCTTGCAACCTTTTGAAAACCCAGGAACTTATGCAAGGATTCTGTTTGTGGAATTCAGCTCTGCATTTAATACAACAATTCCGGAACTTCTTCACTTGAAACTCTCCCAGGTTTCTGTTCTGTCTCCACCTGTCAATGGATCACCAATTTCCTGACCAATAGGAAACAGCAGATGAAACTAGGGAAATTTACAGATCAATATGGGTGCCCCTCAGGGATGTGTGCTCTCCTCAGTGCTATTCTGCTATTCTCTCTCTACACTAATGACTGCACCTCTAAGGACACCTCTGTCAAACTTATTAAATATGTGGATAATACAACCATTCTCACAGCATCAATGGGACCGGATGGTGTCCCCGGCTGTGTGCTACACGAGCTAAATGAGGAATTAAACCCGCACATAAGGCAGCTGTTTAATCTCAGCCTTACCACAGGATACGTGCCCAAGGAGTGGCATACGGCAACTGTGGTCCCACTCCACAAAGGTGGTGCCTCTACGGACCCTGGTAATTACCGCCCCATAAGCTTAACAAGTCTAGTCTGCAAAGCTATGGAGAGGATCATAATGGAGCTCATAAACAAAGATATAGGGGACTTGCAGACACTGGACCCGACCCAGTTTGGCTTCGTCAAGGGAAGATCATGCCTTTTGAACTTGGTCGACTTCTTCGAAACAGTCACCAAGGCCATTGATGAGGGAAAGGCAGTCCATACAGCCTACCATGACCTTGCAAAGGCTTTCGACACAATACCCCACTCGGGTATTGTAGATAAACTTACCAGCTTAAATGTAAACCCATATGTCACAAGATGGGTTGCAAACTGGCTTAAGGACAGATCCCACAGGGTTAGAGTTGCTGGCGCTATGTCAGACTCCAAGCTGGTCACAAGTGGTGTCCCACAGGGCTCGGTCCTTGGCCCCCTATTGTTCAGCATCTACTTCTCAGAAGTACAGGCCAACATGGGAGGTCTTTGGCTGACAAAGTTTGTAGACGACTGCAAACTGGGCGCCATAGTGGAAAGTGCATCGGACACGGATATCCTTCAGAAGGGACTCACGGAAACAGATAGCTGGTGCCAGAGCCATGGCCTGAAGTTAAACACCAAAAAATGTATAGTCATACCCTTCGAGAAAAACAAGGTAACCCCAAGCTACCATATAGGTGGCAATCCACTAAGCACAGAAGAGGTTATCAGGGACCTAGGGACCCAGGTTGACAGTGGCCTTTCTTTTGACACTCACGTTGCTAAAGTGGTTAGAAAGACCTTCTACATTGCCCACCTGATCATGAAGGATTCACATCCAGATCTAGTGAGGTCATTGTTCCCCTGTACTCTTCACTTATCAGACCAATGATCGAGTACAATGCCCCATTCGGGATGTATCTCGCCCGACATCTGCAGCAATTGGAGAGACCCCAAAAGTTTCTCACCAAAAGGATAAAGGGACTCCAAAATCTGTCATATGCTGCCAGATTGAAGAAACTCCAGCTCTATTCAGTCGCATACCGTCTGCTCAAGAGGTGACATGTGCCTGACATACAAGGCCATGTCCAACCCGGAATTAATGGACATGCTCCACCTCAAAAAATCCAAATCCACCAAAACCACTAGAGCAAGCGACTTAAACCTTAGCACGGATATAAATAGGACGTGCTGGAGGGATAGATTTATCACTCAGAGACTCCCTATGCTGTGGAATAGAGTCCCGGTCCATGTGAGGCAGAGCACCTCGCTGGCTCTGTTCAAGAGAAATCTTGACCTGTGGATGGGAGATCGTAGGTTTACCCCGGGAATCATCTCTGTGTCACTGCTGGACAGAGGCACAACAAACTAATGGGTACAGTATTTTTTCATATAAGGGGTGGTGTAAGCCACAAAAATTCGGGCTAGGCTTATAAATGCCTTGGGGCAGATAGCCTAGTATAAACCTATGAACCTATGAACCTATTCTTGGGCTCATCAGGAATGGTGATGAGTCTGCGTACAAATGGGAGGTTGAGCAGCTGGCCCTTTGGTGTAGTCTAAATAATATGGAGCTGAGCACTCCTAAAATCATGGAAAAGACGGTGGATTTCAGGAGTGGTTCTACAATATCATCCCCCCTCTTTATATTTAGTACTGCTGTGTCAGTTGCGGAAACCTTCAAGTTTTTGGGATCTATAATCTCCTGGGACTTGAAGTGAGAGACCAATGTAGGGTCCATCATAAAAAAAGCACAACAGCAAATGTACTTTCTGCAGCAGCTGAGAAAATTCAACCTCCCACAAGATCTGTTGATTCAGTTATATATAGCAGTCCCTGAGTCTGTTCTCTGCTCATCTATACAGTGTGGTTTGGATCTGTGTCTAAACGTCTTGACAAAAATAGGTTACGTCGAATAGTCAGATCTGGCAAAAATATTATTGGTGCAAGTTTGCCCTCCTTACAGGACCCGTACTATTCCAGAGCCATGAAATGGGCAGGGAAAATCATCAATGACCCTTCACATCCAAGCCGCCATCTTTTTGAACTACTACTATTAGCCAGGCATTATAGATTAATACGCACCAAAACATGCAGATATAAAAACATTTTTTTTCTACAGACCATCAAGTTCATAACCGGTTAATTCAGCTTATTAGGTTGGATATTCTTTTTCCCAAGCCTTTGAGGGTTTTGCAATATTGTTCACTTGTTAATACTTGTTTCTTTCAGGGTTTATTTCAGTTTATCTTGCACTGAGTTGCACTTTGCACTTTATGTATACGTATATGTAAATTCACATTTTCTGTCTTGTTTTTAATATTTGTATGCATGTTGTTTATGTATGTTGCTTATGTAATTCATACATAATTCATTCATACTCATCAAAACCATCAAATTCCTTGTATGTGCACATACTTGGCTAACAAACTTGATTCTGATTTATACTGACAACTTCTTAATCCTGAAACAAACAAACACAGTATGGGAGAAATGTAGTTACACTATGAAAATTAAGACATGACTCTCACATACTGACAAATCAAATGACAAACAAGTTGATAGCACATGCAGATAATTTCCTTCACTAAATAAGATCTTGACACGTAAACCCACATATGCCAAAGTACTCACAAGTAACTTACCAAAACCTCAGAGGCCTCCAATATGCTGCACTCAGAAACTACATGCAAACAAAACCAAGTAAACAAATTCAACACCAACTACTACATATAAAAATACACATCACAATGTCTCCATGAGAAAAGGCGGAACACCACACATTCAAGCATCTTGGTTATAGGAGACTCAATTGTGAGACACACTGATGCTCTCCTCACCAGGTTGGATAAAGAGAGGGGTGCAGTCAGTTGCCTGTCAGGGACCAGGATTCACAAAATCATGCAGGCACTCAGGTCACTCAACCACAAGTACCAGTATGACTCAGTCATAGTCCACGTGGATGTGCATGACTTGAGACATACCTCCCTAGACTATGTGAAGAGAGACATGATGGACCTCTCTGAATATATGTTGCAGTCTGGTATGAACCTCACATTGAGCAGCATTCTGCCCTCACCAAAAATTATGCTACAATAAAAACAGAAAATTATTGATTTCAATAATTGGCTAAGCTATTCATGTCAGTCCAAGGGGATTCAGTATTTCTCAGCCTGCAATGACATGATCAACAGACCATGCTGCTTTGCTAGAGCTGGTCTGTACCTGTCACTGCTAGGCTTTCAAGTACTGGCCAAAGCATTAACCACCACATAGTGCCTTTTTTGGGCAGTACCAAGCCGACAGACCTACCAAAGTCACAAATTCTTCTAATGCCAAGCTAAAAGTATTCCTGCTTAGTGCTAGGAGTCTTAACAAGAAACTGCACTCATTAGAAGCTTTCTTCACCCTGTAAAATGCTGATGTCTGTGTAGTTACACTGATATGGTTCAATGCTGTGGAAAGCATCCCAGCAGTGCAAGGCTACAATCCTATCACACATTCAGACCACCATTTGAAAAGGAAAAAAAGGAGGAGGTCTTTACATTTACATAAAAAAATAATCACACCTCTAGATTGGTCAAGCAGGATGACTTGCTTGAGCTACTCCATGTCCAGCTGACCATAGGCAAAATCCCCCACCATATCATCACTAGCTACAGGTGCCCAACCATGAATTATGAAAACCACTCTGCATACCTGAAGTTATTAGAATCTTACCAATTCAGCCTAACACACTATACATGGGTGATTTTAACTACCCCTCCATAAATTGGGAAACATACACAACAACCAATATGCAGGCTCAGAGATCCCAGGACTTTATCAGGGCAAATGTTCTGGAACAGCTGGTCTGAACTCCCACTAGGGGCTCAAATATCCTTGACATAGTACTCACAAACATGGGGAAGCATTGCCCCCCAGAATAATGTCCTCTTTGGTAAGATTGGATCATAAAAATGTCTCCTTTGAAATAAATGTAATAGTATAAACCCTATCAAACCCTAAAACTCTAAAGATTTTTTCCAAGGCAAATTACTTTTTATTAAGTGATAACATAGGCAATTTTAAAGTTCTCCCTAACCTAGAAAAAAACAGAGGCCTGTGCAAAAATATACACGAATGACACGTACAATCACTTAAACAACTCCATAGAAACTGCAGATCCTGACCGAACTAAACCCATGTCTAGCAGGAGAAACAAGTCACCCTGGTGGACTCCGGCATAAATAGAGCATAAAACAGAAGGAAGAAATTCCTGTGTAGAACTAAGTGGGAGGTGCACAACAGAAAAAAAAAAAAAAAATCAGGGGACTAGTCAAGTTTCAAAAGCTAAATGCAAGACTAAAATAACCTCCCAAGCAAAGGATAACCCCAAAGCATTTTTAGTTATGTCTGAAATCTTAAAGGAAACACTCAACAATGTGCTGAGTAGGCTGTAAATGGCACTACCTATACTAAGCCAGAAGAAATAGCAAAGCTGCTGGCCAATAAATTCAGCTCAGATTTGACCCCCTCATCGCCTCCAGTCACTTCCCATGAAATATCCCCTACCATTCCTTTGCCTGATATCAAAATAGAACAGGTCTTCACTGTGTTTTCTAAAGAAAGAAACACACCATCAATGGGCTCTGACAGAATCTCAGGGTGCCTATTAAATAGGTTGAAACATGACCTAGCAGACCGACTGGTAAGTCTGTTTAACCACAGTCTCCAGACAGGCTTTGTCACAGCAAAATGGATGACAGCAACAGTCAACCCTCTGCACAAGGGAGGACCATCAACAGATCCAAGAAACTACTGACCCATAAGTCTGACTAGCCTCATATGCAAAGCTATGGATCATAGCTGATCATGGACCTGATTAACAATGACATAGGAAATCTGCCCAAGCCAGTTCAGCTTTGTAAATGGCAGGTCCTGCCAGGTCAATCTGGTGGACTTCTTTGAGAAGGTCACCAAGGTCATGGATGAGGGCAAGACAGTGCATACTGCCTACCTTGACCTGGCCAAGGCAGTTGATACAATACCACACTCAGGTATTATAGATAACCTCACAAAATTGGGCATAACTCACTAGATGGATAGCCAAATGTCTCATGGATAGGATACATTGTTAGAGTCAGGGAATCCACATCCAGCAAGAGGCCAGTCTCCAGTGGAGTACCACAGGGCTCAGTGCTTGGCCTCCTCCTGTTTGGGATATACTTTTCAGATGTCAAGGCAAGTATAGATGGCCTTTGACTGAGCAAGTTTGCTGAAGACTTCAAGTTAGGGGTAATCACTGACTCCCCAAACAATGTTGATATTCTACAGAAGGGTCTGATGCAGACTAATGATTGGTGTCAGAGCTACAGCCATAAATTAAATGCAAAGAAATGCATAAAAATACCCTTTGGAAATCTAATTCTCCTAGAAATTACAACATTGATAGCACCACTCTAAGAGTGGACCCAAGGGTAAGAGATTTGGGTACTCAGATAGACAGTAATCTGAACTTTGACTACCATGGTGGTGAGGAAATCCTTCTAAGTGGCTCAGCTCATAAGTAAGGACATGGCATCCATATCTAAGGATGTTATAGTATCTGTGATGCCCCTGCATTGGGCTAGTAATCAAGAAGCCTCAATCCTCACCACTAGCACCAGTGAGGGATGTACACATTGGGAGGATGACAAGTACACACACAGTAAAGTACAATTTCCCTTAAGAGCACACAGAGATCACAGTCAGTCTAGGGCTGTTTTCTACCTCTTTCTCCAGATCCCCAATAAGACTCCCCAATGGCACAGCTATAGGGTTAAGCTCTCAGCTGAGGGGTCAAGCCAAAATGTCCAGCACCCTCTCTGTACAACCAGTGCTTCATGCCCCTGCCCAAGTACCTAACACACACACACACACACACACACACACACACACACACACACACACACACACACACACACACACACACACAACTGGAGAAGGCTGGCACAGGTTTACTAGTTAGGCCCCCTTCTGCCCAGACTATAAGGTAGTTATCACTGCCACCAACCCCTCATTATCAGCTACTTAAGGCCCTTACAAAGGGTGACCAATCCTACTGTGTAATGTTACTATTATCCAAATGGTAAGTGTGAACAAGAGCAAGGCTATTGGGGCGGCCTATACAGTGTCACCAAATACTTATGCAAGTATTCTAAGAGCTTAAATATGTTTAAACAAACCAGCCACAAAGATAGGTTTAAATATAGTTAATAATAAATAATAAAAGAACAAGACAATATTCTATCAACACAGTAACTGCAGGGTTAAGAATCACAGGGAATATTTTAAAACAACATTTCAGGACAGTCTCAAATTAATATAGAAAACATCTAAACTAATCTTTACTATATTCCTCTTTATATCTAAGAAATACTATGCCCTGAATAACTAACTTACAGAGCTAGGCAAATAGAGATGTGCTGAATGGATGTTTCTATCTCCAAGACAAGATACAAAATGCACAGTCTTTCTCTGAGAGAGTTCTTAAATTACTATCAAACATTTCTGCTGGGTCAACTTGGATGACATCACTCTTTGTCACCTGCCTTCAGTTCCCAGGCTAACAGATATGAACATAATTTTTAACATCTCTGTGTGAGAAGTACATATCTCTGAGATGTGCAGCTGCTAGGAAGTCACAGAGTAATAAAATACTTTAGATTTTAAACATAGTAAATACTTCTCTCCAAGACAATAGAAAAACTTCTAGCTCTAGACATCCTGTCTTCTTGCTGCATTAACTAACTTTTATAGCACATTGTAAAGCACTTAATTCCAACTTATTTTCTTGAAGCTTTGCTGTGGTTACATTCTTGAAGCTCAGTACATAACATACAGTTCTGTATAAATCATATCAATATTCATAAATAACATAGAATTATTTACAAAATTCCAGATAGCTGGGCTGGCAGTGTCACATTTCTCCCCTCCTCGAAAACTCAAGCTAGTTTTTCAAGTGACCCTTGAGAAACATTGCTTGAAAGAGTTGAGCCTGTCTGGGAGTATCTGACCCCATTCCCGTCTTGAGAGCCCATCTGCATTGGCATTGCTAGCCCCACTGCGGTACTGCACTGTCATATCATATGCTTTCAACCCTAGACTCCACATTAGTAACTTGGCATTTTGCTCGGTGGCTCAGTGCAGCCATGCTAAGAGATTGTGGTCTGTAACTAAAGTGAATTTCCTTCCATGCAGATAAAGCTGAAGTTTCTGCAATGACCACACTATGGCTTCCCATTCCTTTTTTACAGCTGCATAGCATTCCTCCCTGAGGTGGAGCCTACAATTGAGATATACCACTGGGTGCTCTTCTCCCTCTGAGGAAACCTTGCTAAGTACAGCACCCACCCCATGGTTTGAAGCATCCACCTGCACAACAAATTCTTTGCTGTAATCTGGACTGGCTAGCACAAGGGGGCCTCCTAAAGCTCCTTTAAGCTTCTGGAATGCCTGCTCGCATGCCAGGGTCTACACTACCTTACCTGGACTGTTTTTTCTTGTCAGGTCTGTAAGGGGAGCATCTATGGTACTATAATTGGGGACAAACTTTCTGTAGTACCCTGCTGTCCCTATGAATGCCCTCACCTGTTTCCTGGTAACAAGGGCAGGCCATGCCTGAATGGCTCCCACTTTGGCAGGCTCTGGCCTGATCTTACCACTCCCCACTTTATCCTAGGTAGGAGATGTCAGCCATACCCACTTGACATTTGCTGGGCTTAATGGTCAACCTTGCCCTCTGTAGTCTGCCCAGCACCTCCCAGACATGCTGAATGTACTCTTGCCATGAATGGCTGTAGATGGCAATATCATCTTGGTAAGCAAGGAAAAAATCTCCTGTTCCTGCTAGGATACGATCTACTAGTTTCCTGAAGGTTGCCGGGGCATTTTTCATCCCAAAGGGCATCTTCATGAACTCATACAAGCTAAATGAGTCACAAAGGCTGACCTCTGTCTATCACTGGGAGCCAAGGGCAGCTGCCAGTAAGCCTTGGTAAGATCAGTGGCGGTAAGATACCTAGCCCTACCCAGCTGCTCTAGGGCTTCATCTGTCCTAGGCATAGGGTAAGCTTCTGACTCTGTGTGACTATTTAATTTCCTGTAGTCCACACAGAACCTGGGGCTGTCATCCTTCTTTGGTACCAGCACCATTGGGGAGGCCCAGGGACTGCTGGACTACTGAATTACCCCTAGTTCCAACATTTCCTGTATCTCCTCCATCAGAGTCTGTTTGACTCTCTTAGGCACCCTATAAGCGGCCTGCTTAATAGGCCTTTGCGGTCCTGTATCCACATGGTGCTGCACCAGGTGGGTGCACCCTGGTTTCCCAGTGAACGTCACCAAACTTCTGTAACACTGCCCAGATTTCTCAAACCTGGGTAGGGGATAGTTGCTGGGACATTGCTACCCCTTCCACTGAAGTGTCAGTCTGAGCCTCACTAAGGAGATCAGTCACCAGATCCCCCTCAGATTCCTCTTGCCACCCACTGCAAATACTCAGCACAAGGGCTTCTCTATCATGGTAAGGTTTCATTATGTTAACATGGTACAATTCGTGCCCATGCCTCCTGCCTAGCAGTTCTACCAAGCAGTTAACATCACTGACCTTCCTTACCACCTTGTAGGGTCCCTCCCAAGCTGGCTGCAGCTTGTTGTGTCTGACAGGAATGAGACCTATTACCTGCTGCCCTACAGCATACTCTCTAGGTTGAGCATTCCTGTCATACCAGACCTTTTTATGTTGTTGGGCTTCTGCCAGGTTCTCATGGGCTAAGCCCATGCATTCTCTGAGCCTTGTCCTGAGCTGTAGGACATATGCCACAACAGACTCCTTGTGGAATTCACACTCACCCTCCCACTAATCTTGAATCAATTCTAGAGGTCCCCCCACCCCATGCCCATACAGAAACTCAAAGGGTGAAAAACCTGTGGATTCCTGGGAAACCTCTCTGTAAGCAAACAACAGATGGGGCAAATATTTGTCCCACTCTCTCTTAAACTGGTCTGCAAATGCCTGTAGCATGGCCTTGAGTGTAGAGTTTAACCTGTCAACAAGACCATTAGTCTGGGGATGGTGGGGTGGTCTTTAGGTGCTTCACCCCACAGTGCTTCCACAGACAAGCCAGCAGGTCTGACATGAAATTGGCACCTCTTTCAGTCAGTATTTCTTTTGGAAAACCTACCCTGCTGAAAATTTCTAACAAAGCATTTGCCACCTTTTCTTCTTCAGTAGAGGACAGAGCTACCACTTCAGGGTATCTGGTAGTATAATCTACTACCACTCAGATATACTTTTTCTCTGTGAAATTTGGGGTACTCAGAGGCCCCACAATATTCATAGCTACCCTCTGAAATGGCTTCTCAGTCATAGGCAAAGGCATCAAAAGAGCTTTCACCTTGTCTCCTGCCTTGCCTACCTTTTGGCACTGCTCACAGGGCCTGCAGTACCCTGTTACATCTCTGGAAATTCCAGGCCAATAAAAGTTCTGCATAACATGTCTCTTTGTACATTTTATGCCCATATGACCTGCAAAGGGAATATCATGGGCTATGGCTAGAAGTGCCAGATGGTAGGCTCTGGGCAATACCAATTGCTGTATTCTCTCACCCTCTAGCCCTCCCTCAGGGGTCCACTCTCTTTACAGTAACCCTTTGTCCCAGTATACAGATTCCCCCTTCCCTTGAGAATCAGGTGCCTCACTAGCTACCTCACTCAGGCCTTGTAATGTAGGTTCTGAGAGCTGAGCCTGTCTCAACTCTCTCTTAGTAAACCTTCCCAGCTCCCCTTCCACAGGAAGTCTAGTATTTTCTGACACCGGTGCCTCACTGTCATCCTGGATACTACTACTACTCATCTCTGCCCTTGCAGTCACTCTATCCAAGGGAACACCAGTACCCACAAGCAGCTATGGCTCACCTTCAGTCTCACTGCTACAGGGTGGCTCTCTCCCTGAAGTAACCATCTCACCAGTTCTGGCTATAAGTGTGCAGTCTGTCTGGGTCTCTCCCAGGCTACCAGACCCATATATGTATCTCCAAGCCTGACTGTGTGTAACTACATGCACACATTGTAGTGCATTATCAAAATCATTCCCTATTAGGACATTTGCAGGGATATCCTGATACACACCTACTTGCTGGCTTCCTTTTCCACCCTCCCAGTCAAGGTGAACCCTTGCCAAAGCTATTTGGAATGGGGTCTCTCCTAAAGCTCTGACTGGAGTAGACTGCCCAAGCAGTAACCATTGCAGGCTTCACAATCTTTAGGTCAGAGGCTGTGTCTCTCTTAGCCATGGCCTCTTTCCCATTTACTAAGATAGAATATAACCTCATGTGGTAGTCTGGTACCCTTGTCTTGAGACGCCTTATTGCTGGCATTTTGTCATTCAACTTACTGGCTCTCCCACCTTTTGTTCCCCACCTTGCCTCCATGGACATCTATATGTACATGGCCTTACTGGTTGCATTTAAAACATTTAACTCTTGGTCCTGGATGTGTACCTGGGCTAGTGGCTTCCCCTACTATGGGCGGACTCTGTTGGGACAGTCTGGGCTGCCCACCATAGGCTCCCTTAGATTCATGAGCAGCACTGGGTGTCATTTCCTGTGCTGTGATGCTCTGCTTGCTAGGTATAGGTTTCCCTTTTTCCCCAACTCATCTGCAGTATTGCATTGTCTATCATCTAACCAGATTCTCATGTCCTCAGGCAAAGTGCTAAGGGCTTGTTGCCTCACTGAAAGATCTGTCAGCCCTTCAAAACTGGTGACCTGACATCCACTCACCTACCTATGAAAATAACTGCTTAATTCAGTGATATATTCACACACACTTTCATCTGCCTTGCATCTATGTTCACGAAACTTTTTTGTTTAAGCTTCAGGTGTTAACTTAAATCATTCTAACAAACATATTTTGACTGTATTATAATTTAAGCAATCAGTATCAGGCAATTTAGAAATTGCAGTTACAGCTTTATCATGGAGTAAGGGGGGCAGGAACCATATCCAGAGCCCTTGGTCAACATTATACTGTGTACATACCCTCTCAAACATATGAATGAAACTATCAAAATTATCCCCCTCTGTAAATTGTGGAAGAAATTTACTGACCTTTGTTGCTTCTGGGGTTCAGTTACTCCCTTCCCTATTACATCTATGACTCTGGCAAAGAGTCAGCACCTCCGTTTCATGTTGCCTCTGCCTCTCAATCTCCTCCACCTCTAGACATCACAGTTTCTCATTTTCATCAGCATCTAGATGTCTCAGTCTCTCTGCTGCTTCTATTTCCAAATGCTTGACCTCCAGCTCAAGTCTCTTTAACTCCAGATGGATTTTTAAGTCCTCTGTGGAAATGTTGAGCTGTCCATTTTCTGAGAGTTGTACATCTCCAAAGCCAGCCTGGTTGTCCTCCTGATTGCTGGTCTGTGATGCAGCTGTGCCCAAAGCTTAGTCTGGTTGGCATGCACCAGTTATTTAGCCTGGCACATCTCAGCCAACTGGTTCTTTGTCAGCTTGCCATGCTCCTCTGCTGACATGCTTGCTCTCCCTGACTAAGCTAACAAAAAGTAAATAAATAAAACAATTGTGATGTGAAACTCTGAATGTTGACTGTGTGGCTGATTTAGAGTACAAACACCTTCAGTGACCACTGTACACAGGCTACAGGAATTAAATATTCACACCACTACAAGATAATTAATATGTGATGTGGCTATCTCACCACTGTCAACCAATTAATATGTGATGTGGATATCCAATCCCTGCCAATCAATTAATATGTGACGCCCCTGCACTGGCCCAGTAATCAAGGACCCTCATTCCTCACCACTGACAACAGCTAGGGACGTACACAATGGAAGGATGACAAGTACACACACAGTAAAGTACAACTTCCCTTAAGAGCACACAGAGACCACAGTCAGTCTTACGCTGGTTTCTTCCTCTTTCTCCAGATCCCCAATAAGACTCCCAACTGGCACAGCTATAGGGTTGAGATCTCAGCTGAGTGGTCAAGCCAAAACCTCTGGCACCCTTTCTGTCCAACCAGTGCTTCATGTCCCTGCCCAAGTAGCTGACACATGCACACACTTTGAGATTTGATTGATATACAAACACACACACACACACACACACACACACACACACACACACACACACACACACACACACACACACACACATACACACCTGGGAAAGGCTGGCACAGGTTTGCTAGCTATGCCCCCCTTTTGCCCAGACTATAAGGTAGTTTCAACTGCCATCAGCCACCCTTATCAGCTGCTATAAGGCCCTTACAAAGGGTGTCCAATGCTACTGTGTAATGTTACTATTAATCCAAATGCTAGTTTTGACCAAGCAAGGCTATTGGTGTTGTCTGTAGAGTGCCACCAAATACATATGCAAGTACTTTAAGAGCTAAATATGTCTCATAAATATCACCCACAAAGATACGTTTAAATATGAACTTTCACAACAAGTTTTGCCACTTCATCAGACAACACAACATCTCTTTGCTTGGTATTTAAAATATATTCCAAACAGTAAAAACTCCTATGTGATTAACAATCAATTAAAAACCATTAACAAGACAATTAAAATTTAAAACCATAGATACAAATTGTCATCTTACTAAGTTCCTTGCCTGTAAAACTGGCTTTATGGAAGCCTTATCATTGAGCCCCTTCCCCATAGAAACAATTAGAAAGAATGAAAGGAGATGGGATGTTGCCAATAGGACAGAAGTGGCTGAACTAGAATGGATAATCAGGATGAGAGCTACAATGGGGAAGGGGCTCAATGATAAGGCTTCCATAAAGCCAGTTTTACAGGCAAGGAACTTAGTAAGATGAAAATTTGTATCTATGGTTTTAGATTTTAATTGTCTTGCTAATGGCTTTAATTGATTCTTGATTGCATAGGAGTTTTTACTGGTTGGAATATATTTTAAATACCAAGTAAAGAGATGTGGTATTGTCTGATGAAGTGGCAAAACTTGTCGCAAAAGCGCTTACTATTAAAAGTTTATTTTTTTTGGATACTGGCTGTGGTTTGGTTCTACTATATTTTTCAGTACACTGGCTTTTATCATTTGGTGGAACCATTTATCGTTTGGTGGAACTATTTGCCTGCACCACATTCTGTTTTTTCTTTGTTGTTATAGATTTAAATATATTTAATAATAAATAATAAAAGAACAAGACAATACTCAGTAACTCAAAACAGTAACTTCAGAGTTCAAAATCACAGGAGATATTTTAAAACAACATTGCAGGACATTCTCAAATAAATACAGAAAACATCTAAACTAATCTTTCCTATATTCCTATCTATATCTAAGAGAGATATATGCCCTAAATCTTACTTACAGAGCAAGTGCAGATGGTGATGATGAGTGGATGTTCTTGCTAGGTCCAAGATAAAATACAAAATGCACAGTCTCTCTCTGAGAGAGTTATTAAATTAATATCACATTTTACTGCTGGGTTAGCCTGGATGACATCACTTTTTGTTACTTGATTTTACTTCCCTGGCTAAAACAGAAACAAATAGAATTGTAACATCTCTGTGTTAAAAATACATACCACTCAGATGTTTGCCAGATCTTGGAAGTCATAAAACAATAAAACACTTTATATTTTAAACCTAGTAATTACTTTTCTTTCAAGACAATAGAAAAACTTCTAGCTCTAGACATTGTGGCTTCTTCTGCATTGAAACTGAGAGATAACATCTCTTGTTTATGGCCCACCTATAAAGTGACTTAACCTCAACCATTGTTAGGTTTTGCAAGTTAATCTTCTATGTTCCAGCAGAGTATGCTGTGGTTACATTCTTGAAGCTCAATACATAACATGCAGTTCTGTATAAATCATATCAGTATTCACAAATGACATAGAATTATTTACAAAATTCCAGAATACTGGGCTGACAGTGTGACAGCACCTTTTACCGCTGTCACTGGGACTGATGTTTTCCGTAGAAAAAATTTGCTCCTAATATAACTTTTGTTTTCTTTTTTTCTGCTTCTGTGAATACATGGATCCTGTCTGAACTGAGTTCCTATAGGCCGGCCAACACACCCACCAGGAACATAAAATGCCATCACAGTTTAATCTTCTTGAGACTGCAGCTAGTCAAAATGTGTATCTTTGGAGTTGTTATATTTAAGTGTGGGTGAAAGGTTCCCTATTATATGATTGAAGACGCATTCTTTCGAATGCATCTTGATTGAACTTGAAAGCATGAAATGGCAAAATACCGAAACGGCATATAAGCAAATTCTTTCCCTGGGAAAGAAATCGCTTGGCTGCCTTCATTATTTTGTCATTTTTGTCACTGTAGTGCAATCTCGGAGTTGGTATATTTAAGTAGAGGGTGTGTGGGGGGGAAAAGCCCCCCACTTTATGTAATGTTTTAAAGTTCTTTTTTCTTTTTTGGAACAGCAATTTTTTTTCCCTGGGAAAAAAAAAATTGCTGTTCTAAGTGTTCGGGATTGTAAGCTTTCGCTTACATGGGGTCGATAAATCAGCATTCACTTTTTTAAGCATTCGCTGATTTAATATAGACCCTGGGTGAAATGCTCGCCTTTGACTTGTTCCAGAAGGGTACCACTTTTGATGACTTGTGATGCAGTGAGCTAACATTTCAGTGAGATGTCATGAATCCCTCTCACCTAGTTAAAATTAACATCAATAAATAAAACTAAAATGGACAGAAGGTCACCACTGTCTTTGGTTAGCATACCTTTAACTGCAAAGTTCTACATCATTGTTACACCACCAATTTGGGCCTTCTCTGGAGTAGTAACTTTTAAAAGTACATGATATTTTATTTCTCAAAAGTTATGAATACCAAGCAAATACATTTTTAAGTAGTGCATATGTTTATTTATTTATTTTCCAGCCTGCATTCATTACATTAAAATACAATGTTAGCTCATTACATTGTATGTCTGATATGGTTAGCATACTTTGATTAAGCTGACCCAAGTGTTACATCCATTCTGCTTCAGGTTAGCCATCAAAGCATGCCAAGCTACAAAATAGGATGCATGTTAAAATGAATCTTAAGATAAACAATTGCACATCTAACAATGACTGCTATATAAGGTGCTATGACTGTTTTGTAATGTATTATTCTCTTACGTTTTTTGTGGCTGGAAATATGGTTATTTTATTGTTTTTATTCTGATGTGCAACTTCTCCCTTGTTCCCACTGAGAAACCAGCTGCATGCCAACATGCATTTTGCAATAATCACATTTTTAGAAGGTTACACTTAACACCCCTGGCTAGTCATGCTGAGATATAGCACGTCACATGCAATCTAAGCCTGCATTCCTTAAAAGTTCTGTGAAACAAAGCTGAAGGTCAAATGGCTGTCTTTTGAGCTCATATAGTTTGCACAGTTCGCTGGACAGGATTTGATATCATGATCATTTGGTTCCCTTTCTTTAGTTTCAAGTTGCAATGGGATCACTTTGACTTCCTAAATGTATTTATTTTCTGAAGGGATGATACTCTATTAATTTCTCTACAATTTTTTTTCTCCACACTGAATTGCTGTGGTTTCTTGGACTGGACACCAAAAATAGATGCCAGGCTTGCTTTTTGCTTGTATCAGCTAAAAGTAGACTGCAGTGCACCAGAATGTTATAAAATAGATATTTCTGAAGGTGACAGAAGAAGACACAGTTTAGCTAGCGTACTCTGGGAATAATAAAAAAAAAAAAACAGGAAAAATATGAACCATGTAACATGTGCAAGATAAATGCAAGATATCAAATTTGTACAAGTATTTTAAATAGTTAATTTGGGGCTCAAATCAATATGAACTTTCATACTGGGTCTGTTACTTTTATAAGCAGCATATTTTCTGACTTAAGTGGATATCTTTTACCAGACAAATCATGGTGCATTGTTTCAAATCACAGCCAACATAGAAGCTGACATAGTTAATTCTATGCATCCTTATACAGTCCAGCATTATGCAGATTTACTGCTTGTAATATAATTAAAAAATGTAGCAAACATCTGTTCTAGGAAGTAATGCTTGGCTATGTCACAGCAAATTTATACAGGCTAAAGAAGCAACATCAGGAACACATTTAATTAAAACAGTCAACCCCTCTGATAGTCCTTCACATCAATTCTAATAATGTCAGTTAAAAACATGGGTGTATAAAATGTAACAGCTGGCTGCCATAAAAACGACTCACATTTTCCATTATTTTTGAACTGCTGTCTGTTTGAAGCTGTCATTTTCAGTTCTGAAGTTCTTATTGTATGTTGGCTTTACTGAAATTGTTTGCGCATGGCGAATACAACTTTAACAATGAGCATTTGTCACTCAAGCTTAAAGTTCATGATTTAGTTATTGCCTTTAACATTTTGGGTGCAATAATGTAAGATCCTACCAGGGGAAGCATACCTCTCAACCTCTTAACACAGAAAATCTGTACAAAGACATAAATAATGAGGGACAAAGCCACAAAAATAGGGACACATTTTAAATATAGCTCTTATAAACTTAGAAAGGGCTTGTATTACAATACATTTTCTGAAGAGCATGAAGCCTGAAATTCAAACACCTTTAATTTTTTAGTGAATTCAATAATCACTAAAAATAATAATCAAAAATCTAGAAAACCACAAATTTTATGAGGAACAGACCAAAATTATTAGTAAACAATCTGGACAGTCTGCAAAAATCTGGAGAGTTGAGAGGTATGAGGGGAAGGGCAAACTCAGCTGTTATTTAACTAGATATCTGTTTCATTTTCTTGCAAAGTGGAATGAGGGACTTGATTTATTTAAAACAAAACTATTCCCTGTGGTGCAGGGTTTGATTCCTTCAGCTTTCGTTTGCCTGCTGAGTGACTTTGAGCAAGTAACTTAACCAGACAATGCTTTGGGGCAATTTAGAATTTTGGTTAGGCTCATTAATGGTCAGCAATACCAACCAAAACAGAATGATGCAGAAAATGAAATCAGAAAATCAAATGCTGAAACAGAGGAAAAATAAGTACCTCAATTAAGAAGGAAAATAAAACCTTTTGTAATGGATAAGACATTAAAGAAAGACAAAGGTAAGGATATTGAATAAAAAAGTTGGGTTAGTATTTGTGAAGGAACACCAGGGATAACTATCACTCCCAATTAGTAAAACAAGGGATAATGAGGATTAGCTCAGTCCATTTCCAAAAGCCAAAATCCTGAAATAACTCCAAAACTAAAGGTGGACAAGGCAGCAGGGCTGGATATAGTGCACCCTCAATTTTCAGATAAATAAGTGAAGAAATTATGATATTGCTAACTAAACTTTTTGACAAATCTTGGGAAGAAAGTAAAGCTCCTAAAGGCTGAATTGGGCATGTAGTTTCCCTTCATAAGAGTGGGAACAGGGCAGAAGTTAAAACCTATTGACCTGTCAAGCTTAATCTTAATTGAATAGAAGTTATGGAATCACTGCTGAAGGAAAGACATTTGGAGTATCTGAAGACAGTGGAACTCTGGGCAAAAAAGCACAGATTCACAGCAAGAGAATCATACCAGACAAACTATATTTTAATCTAGAAAGGAAATGAAACAGTGACCCATAGATTTTAGCAAGTCATCTAGCATAATATGAAAAAAATGTTAGAGGATAATTCTAAACTTTTGGAGTAAGTCATAGGGTAGTAGCAAAACATTAGCTAGATAAACCTGGCTCTGTGCTCTGAAAACCATAAATAGATGACTCGGGTTCAGTTAATAGCCTGTTCTGGTGAGGCTGTCTGTCAGAGAACTGAAGAGGTGCTGCCTGCTTACATCCCTAAGGATGACAAGTGTGTGTGTGTGTGTGTGTATGTGTGTGTGTGTGTGTGTGTGTGTGTGTGTGTGTGTGTGTGTGTGTGTGTGTGTGTGTGTGTGTCTCCCACCATAGAATCCCCAGTAGAGACAGGAAAACTGATGAAATCCAACCACATACACAGGGGAAGGGCTAGTGATGGGCTAGATCATCCAAGGAAACCAAATAATATTGCCATGTCAATTGCGTACCCATCCTTGAGTGCTTCCTAGGTTATAGCATTTGTATGGGAGGATAGGGAATAAAAGTAAACTCCCCTGATTATTGCTTGTCTAACAGCCATGTCACAGTCTGTCCTTATTACATAGGAGAATATATGCAAGTGATCACAGCACCTGATCAGATAATCAGCAGACAGTTGAGCAGAAGACGGGGTAAATGGACAACTGACACTAAAGGGTGGTTTCTTCTGGGGTACCACAGGAGTTAGTAGTGGTGCTAATCCTCTTTTTTAAATATTTTATTAAAAGAAAGAAAGAAAATTCAGTGTGGAGAAAAAAAAAAACATGGCAGAGCATAGTGAATTTAATTATAACAGCCTGTTTAGCAAGGCAGTTTGGTTCCCAAGGCAATAACTTGTTTGCTGTAGCATAGACTAGATCCAGGCCTGCTGAATCTAGCTTTGTTTGTATGCTTGTTGTTTGTTTGCTTGTTATTTCCCTGAAAAGCTAATTCCACCTAAAATGTGGCTTTTCAGCGCTTCTGTGGATCCCTAGTGATATCTGCATTGCTTACTGTACTTATTTCCTTGTTTCACTTGAAAGAAAGTTACTGTTTGTCGTTTTTGCATTTAAGTTACCTGTAACACATTGCATTTAAGTTACCTGGCACTTGCTCACTAAAGCAATTATATAAGTCAGCACTAAAAAAATTATAAGCACTACACCCTCACAAACTCCCCTTGAGTACCTTGTTCCCTATTGGCCCTTTTTTTCAATTATAACGGAATTCCCAATACTATTCTAGCATGTCCAAAGGTCAGTTGTCAATCTCCACTCTGGTCCAGCTGGTGAATCTGGGAATCTTGAGGCAATGTTACAATTGCCTCATGTACACAGACAACCCTCTCCTCCTCCCAACAAATTCCAACACATGTGAGAGATGCAACCATATAGCCAAACTGGAGGCTAAGCTCTCTCAACTCAGTACTGGCGTAACCAGTCAGGAGGAGAAGGAAACCACACTCACTACAATTCCAGTCTCACATAGACCTACCACGACAGCAAACCAAACACATAAACACACAAAAACATACTCGGAGTCTCTAAATAAAAATCTGCCTAAGCAGCAGAGACCTCCAAAGCAGACACCCAAGCAACCGCTACCCCAAAACAAAACACGTGCAACACATAGCTCACAAAGCCAGTGTGCCGAACAGTCACAGCCCTTAAGGCTAAACAACACACCTGATACACTTGTAATAGGTGACGCTATCGTCAGGCACACTGACGTCCCGCTCACCAGGCTGAACAAGGAGAAGGTCACAGTGAGCTGCCTGTCAGGCGCTAGGATCCGCCACATAACACAAGCACTCAGGTCACTCCAAGGCAAGTACAAATATGACTCAGTCATTGTCCATGCTGGTGTGAATGACCTGAGACGTACCTCCCTGGACTACATGAAAAGAGACATAGAGGAGCTCTCTGAGCATGTAGCCCAGGCCGGTATGACCCTGACCTTGAGTAGCATCTTACCCTCACCAAGAATGATGCCACAATATGAAGACAAGATGATCAATTTCAACAATTGGCGTAAGTATTGGAGTCATTCAAAGGGGATCCAATGCCTGTCAGCCTGGGATGACATGCTCGACAAGCCACGATGCTTCGCTAGGGACGGCTTGCACCTGTCACCCCTGGGCCTTCGGATATTGGCAAAGACTCTTGCTACCCCCATAGTGCCTTTTTTAGGCAAGGCTCAAAAGACAAACCCACCTCCATAGGTATCACAAGGGATAAGAAACTAAGAGTAATGCTACTCAATGCCAGAAGTCTAAACCTCAAGATGCATGCACTCGAAACTCTCCTTAGCATGGAGAACATCGATATCTGTGCAGTAACAGAAACCTGGTTCAAGGCTCCTGAGAGCACCCCAGCACTACCAAGTTATACCTCATACCATGCTTTTCGGCCCCAAAACTTGGACCGAACCACAAAAGGAGGGAGTATCAATATTCGTCAAAGATACCCACACCTCCAGGTTGGTGGCACAGCATGAAGCATCAGAGACTATCCATGTGCAACTAACAGTGGGTAAAACTGCCTTCCAGTTTATAGCCTGCTACAGACCACCCTCCCAAACCCAGGAACCCCACTCGGCCTTCCTGAGAACACTGGAAAATATGAAGGTCTCTCCAAACACCATTATATTGGGCAACTTCAACTACCCAAACATAGACTGGGAGCATTACTCTAGCTCCAACACCCTAGCCCAAAGGTTCTTAGAATTTATAAACTCAAATGCTATGGAACAACTTGTTAACACTCCCACAAGAGGGGAAAACATACTGGACCTGATCATCACCAACATGGGGACTTTATGCTCTAGACCAGAAGTGTATCCCTCACTGGTAAGATCAGACCATAAACTAATCTCACTGGATATTCACATCCCGACCCCACCCCCTGCCCAGAAAACCACAGTGAAAAACTTCTCTAAAGCAAATTTTACACTCCTCAAAACCGAGGTGGAATCCTTCAAAGCCCCCGGGCCTGTGGAAAATACGGCCCAGACCGCAGAATCCTTTATAAACACATTCTATGAACACCTTCAGGAATGCATGGATCATGCAATCCCAAATAAAACCAAGACCCAATCCTCCAAAGGCAGATGTCCTGTCTGGTGGACCCCAGCCATAAACAAACTATACAGTAGAAGGAGGAAGCTACTACATGATAGAGCAAAATCTCAAAAAGGAAGGCATCTCTGATCAGTATTAGCAAAAAACTACGGGCACTCATAAAATTGTCTAAGGCCAGCTTCGAGAGAAAAATTGCACAGGACACTAAGGATAATCACAAGGCTTTCTTTAGTTATGTTAGTAACCTGGGTGGGAATTCCCAGATATGCTCAGAATTAGTCCAAAATGACAAAAAATACACTGAACCCACAGACATTGCCAACATGCTAGCTGACAGGTTCAGCGCAAACTTCTCCCCCCCCCCCACCAAAAGGGCAAATATCTAAACCAGCAGAGTGCTGCCCCCCTGACATCTCAGATGCTCAGGTAAGAGCCGCCCTCTCCAAAGCAAAAAACACAGCATCAATGGGACCAGACGGTGTTCCGGGCTGCATCCTACATGAACTCCAAGAAGAGCTAAACCCAAACATAAAACTACTGGTCAATCTCAGCCTCACTACGGGATATGTACCCAAAGAGTGGCGTACAGCAACAGTGGTCCCTCTCCACAAAGGTGGTGCCTCAATGGATCCTGGAAACTATCGCCCCATAAGCCTGACTAGCTTGGTCTGCAAAGCTATGGAAAGGATCATCATGGACCTCATAAATAAAGATATTGGGGACCTACAGACACTGGATCCCACCCAGTTCGGCTTTGTTAAGGGAAGATCCTGCCTCTTAAACCTGGTCAATTTCTTTGAAACAGTCACCAAGGCCATTGACAAGGGGAAGGTGGTCCACACAGCCTACCTGGACCTCGGAAAAGCCTTCGATACAATACCCTACTCGGGCATTATAGATAAGCTCACCAGCTTAAATATAAACCCCTATGTCACTAGATGGGTTGCAAACTGGCTCAAGGACAGAACCCACATGGTTAGAATTGCTGGAGCCATGTCAGACTCCAAACCAGTTACAAGTGGCATCCCACAAGGCTCAGTCCTGGGACCTCTCTTGTTCGGTATATATTTCTCGGAGGTACAGGCCAACATGGAAGGACTGTGGCTGACCAAGTTCGCAGATGACTGCAAACTGGGCGCCATAATCGACCCTCCAACCGACACAAGCATCCTCCAAAAGGGCCTCATAGAAACAGACAACTGGTGCCAGAGCCATGGCCTCAAGCTAAATGCCAAAAAGTGTATAGTCATCCCCTTTGGCAAAAACAAAGTGCCCACAAATTACCACATAGGTGGTAATCCATTAAGTACAGAAGAAGTAATTAGGTACCTGGGGACCCAAGCTGATAGCCATCTCTCATTTGACAACCACGTGGTCAAAGTGGGTAGAAAAACATTTTATATAGCCCACCTAATCATGAAGGGATTCACATCTAGATCAGGGGAGGTCATCGTGCCTCTTTACTCATCCCTCATCAGGCCCATAATTGAGTACAATGCCCCTTTTGGGATGTACCTTACCAGACACCTGCAGCAACTGGAAAGACCCCAAAAGTATCTCACCAAGAGGATCAAAGGGCTCAAACAGATGCCATATGCTGCCCGGTTAAAGAAACTCCAGCTCTACTCAGTGGCATACCGCCTGCTCAGAGGCGATCTGTGCCTGATGTATAAAGCCATGTCCAACCCGGAATTAATGGACATGCTGCACCTCAGAAAATCCAAATCTCATCGAGCCATGTGCTCGAGAGACTTGAACTTCAGCACTGAAATAAATAGGACATGCTGGAGGGACAGATTCATAACCCAGAGGCTCCCTTCACTCTGGAATAAAATCCCAGTCCAGGTTAGGCAGAGTCCCTCATTGACTCTCTTCAAGAGGAATCTTGATGAGTGGATGGGAGATCGTAGGTTTACCCCGGGTATCACTTCTGTGTCACTGTTAGACAGAGGCACAGTATACTAACCTCAAAAAAGGGCATAGCAAAATTAATTTAAAATGGGTGGCGAAAGCCAAACACACTCTGGCTAGGCTTATAAATGCCTGAGGGCAGATAGCCTAGTATGAACCTATGAACCTGTAACTAATTTGGTACCCTCCTAGACTGTCTGCAAAAACTGTGATAATTTCTGCAAACTGTATTTTTTAAGGTAGCAGCAAGTTATGTAGTAATAACTTGTTACTATATTTGAAAGAAAAAACAGTTTCACTGTTTAAAGGTTGTTATTAAGTGATCACCAGCACGTAATATCAGCTTGTACACTCTCAAACTGTTTGGCATCCCCTATAAGTTGGTACCCAGGACAACTAACCTCTCACTCTCTCTCTCTCTCTCTCTCTCTCTCTCTCCACCCCTTTAGTGCTCAGAAAACATTTCTTAAGATAACTTTTGTATTTATTTGTTTATTCACTTTTGTAAATATAGTTGAACAGTGAACAAATGGACCTATTTCAGTCTCAGCCTAAACAAATCTAAATTACAGTATACAAGCAAGTTAACAAGTTTTATGAATATAAACAAAATGTTGTTTGAAGACAGCAATGAATGAATAACAGTAATAATAACAAAATACTCTGTATAAGGAGCAATAGGGAGGGATGATTATAGTACAGAGGGAAGAAGAAGAAGATATTGAAAGTGAAGGGATAGAGCACAAAGTGTAAATGATAGCAAAAGTAAGTTAAGGGCACACAGAAACTAAGAACGTACAATATACTATGTGAATGAGATGTCATGTAATAGTGCAGGGAAATAAAGTGAGGAAGACACAGGTATGTGTCTGGTTAAGGGGACAGTGGGGAATTTGGACTTGAGAAAATCTTTAAGCTGACCATGAAATGCAGGGGTATGAGATGGAGTATTTAAGATTAGCAGGGAAAGATTCTCAGAGTTTGTATGTATTACCATATTTCTCTTCTATTGATCATAAAAAATCATTCTCTGATATCATGTGGAGATTCTGAATAACAGAAATTTCCATAATGCCATATTTATTCAACAAATTAAAGCTGTGTTTAAAAGATTTTGTTTGTGTTCAACTTAATGGCCACTTTCGGATCCTAAAAAGATGCTGTTTTTCTTTTTTATTTTGTATATTAACTCTCATCCTTTTAAAGATTTTGGAGCTACGCTTTGGTATACTTTTATTTCTTAGAAGCCAGGTGATTTTATTTATTTATTTACTTATTTTTTTGTGACTGACTGATTTTGGCAGCAATAAAGTGAGCTGCTGCATTAATTAACCAGGCTGTCTTAAGAGGATGAGCTGGACTGGAAATCAAAGTACTGCTTTAAGACTTTTTCTTTGTGTTCTACCTCATGTCCTTCTTAGGAATCCTAAGGAAACACTGATTTTGTTTTTTATTTTGTGTATTACCTTTTGCCTTTTTAAAGATGTTGGGATTACACCGTGGTGACTTTTTTATTTCCTGGTGACGAGTGCTGACCATTTTTCTTTTTTTTTGTGATTTACTGCTTTGGCAGCCAACAGAATGCTCTGCTGTATTATTTCAGCAGATATCTTCAGCAAACACTAAATGAGAAGATATCTTTGGTTTCATGATGACAGGAAGTCATAAAAACATACTTTACACATGCTTGTGTGATAGTGTAATAACAGGAGGACATGAGGTTGGAGATTACAGTGTATTGTATATAACTTTAACAGTTAAAGTGTATTAATGGGTAATGGTTTAAATTTTTTGATGAATGTTGGTTAATAGCTACTAACTTTACCAGAAATAACGTTGATGGGGGCTTCTACCAAAATAGTTAAGCTTGCACAAGGCATATCAAATGGGTATACCAAAATAAACTTCTGGCTGGTAGTTCATCCACAAAAAACTTTTTATTAAAATGAACAAAGTAGAGTGAGTGCTTTCGTCTTACTCTAGTTAGTAAGACTTCTTCATAGGTTCATAGGTTCATAGGTAGGTACTAGGCTATCGGCCCAAGGGCCTATGTAAGCCTAGCCAGCAAGGTTCCATGGCTTACACCACCCAAACAAGTTATTTTCCTGTGCCACTGTCGAGCCGAGACACAGAAGTAATCCCTGGGGTGTATTTCCTATTTCCCATCCACTCATCAAGATTTTTCTTGAAGAGTGCTAATGAAGAACTTTGCTTGACATAGATGGGTAGCTTGTTCCAGAGTATAAGAAGTCTCTGGGACAGGAATCTATCCTTCCAGCGTGTCCTGTTTATTGTGGTGACAAGGTTTAGGTCCCCAGAGCATGTAGCTCGGAGGGATTGGGATTTCTTTAGGTGTAGTATGTCTGTCCAACAGCTCTGGGTTTGACATAGCTTTATATGTTAGGTAGAGATCACCTCGGAGTAGGCGATATGCTACAGAGTAAAGCTGGAGTTTTTTGAGGTGGTCAGTGTAGGGCATTTGTCAGTGGCCAGTAATCCTCTTTGTGAGGTACTTTTGTGGCCTTTCCAACTGCTGCAGATGTCTTGTGAGGTACATTGCAAAAGGGGCGTTGTACTCTATAATGGGTCTAATGAGTGACGAGTAGAGGGGAACAATGACCTCTTTTTTCCTGGATGAGAACCCTTTTATGATGAGGTGTGCCACGTAGAAGGACTTCCTGACTACTGTGGCGATGTGACTATCAAAGGAGAGCCTACTGTCCACCTGGGTCCCAAGGTCTCTTATCACACATTCGGTGTTAAGTAGATTGCTGCCTATGTTGTAGTTCATGGGTACAGAGTTTTTACCAAAGGGGATGACACTGCACTTTTTGACATTGAGCTTGAGGCCATGGCTCTGACACCAGGCATCTGTCTTAGTGAGACCCATCTGTAGGATGTCCACATCATTTGGGGACTTGACTATGGCTCCTAGTTTGCAGTCATCTGCGAACTTCATTAGCCAGAGGCCTTCTGTGTTAGCCTGTACTTCAGAGAAGTAGATACCAAACAGGAGAGGTCCCAGGACGGAACCCTGTTGTACTCCACTTGTCTCTGCTTTGAGGTCAGATTTGGAGTCTGCAACTTTTACAGTGTGGGTTCTGTCAGTGAACCAGTTGGCAACCCATCTTGTAATGTAGGGATTTATACCTAGTTTAGTGAGTTTAGCTATAATTCCAGAATGGGGGGATGGTGTCGAAAGCCTTGGCGAGGTCAAGATAGGCTGTGTGAACCACCTTACCCTTATCCACGGCTTTGGTGACTGCCACAAAGAAGTCGATCAGGTTCAGGAGGCATGATCTGCCTTTCACAAACCCGAACTGGGTGGGATCCAGAGTTTGGAGGTTACCAATGTCTTTGTTTATGAGTTCCATGATGATACGTTCCATGGCCTTGCAGACCAGGCTTATCAGGCTAATAGGCGATAGTTCCTGGGATCAGTGGTGGCTCCCCCTTTGTGGAGTGGGATAACTGTTGCTGTGCGCCATTCAGTGGGCACAAAGCCTGATGCAAGGCTATTACTGAACATGGTGCTTAAGTAGGGAGCCAGTTCATTCTGAAGTTCATGTAAAACACAGCCTGGGATGTTGTCCGGTCCCATGGATGCTGTGTTTTTGGCTTTAGAGAGTGCAGTGTTTACCTGCATAGTTGTGATTACAGGGACTCTGCATTCTTCCTGTATAGATATGGGCTCTTTAGAGGGAGAGAGGGGGGTAAAGTTAGCACTCAACCGATCTGCCAGGATGTTGGCAATATCAGTTGGTTCTGTAATTTTCGTGCCTTTGTGCTGTAACTCAGAGTAGATCTGGGTGTTGCCATCTAGATTCTTGACATAGCTATAGAATGCTTTGTGGTTGTCCTTGGATTTTGTGGCGATTTTGTTTTCGTAGCTAGCTTTGGAAGATCTTATAAGGGATCTCAGAATTAATTAACTACCTTATATACACTTAATAAACCATCACATGGTGTTAAAATACACAAATTAACTTCTAAAAAGTATACTAACCCTCTTAAAATACATTATAAAACTCATTAAGTAATCATTGAAGGAAGTTGAATTAACTGAAGCAGATAATTACATAAATATATATATAAATAAATAAATATATATAAATATGTTGAATACTCATCATAGTGTCAATATATGTAAATAAGTATTTATATAATTCTAGTTTCTACGAAGTATATTGTAAATATATTAAAATATTATCATCTTAAAATATTATACTATTAAAATATTAAAATGTTATGACACCTGTTAACGTAATACAAGCTTATTCATCTCTGGACACCCTTTAATTTTAATATACAAGCTAGTGAACTCTTATCATTTAAGCCTGGTGGATTATAGGCATTTAGTCTGATTTGCCAGATGAGTTCACAAAATTCTAATAAAGGTCCATTGGACCCCCCCTGGGGTTATGTTGTACTTGAGCTATAATTTTAAAAATAAAACTATGATCGATGTGTTCGTGTATATGCTTCGCTAAGGCATTTTCCATTTTAGCTTTCCTGATGCTGTACAAGTGTTCATATATTCTGTCCTTGAATTTACGATCCGTTTGCCTATGTAAAAACAAGGATAGAGTCTACAGCTTGCCAGGTACACCACCCCCCTAGATAAACAGTTGAATCTGTTTTTAATAATGAACTTTCTCCCCCTAATAACGAAGGTCCTACCTACTCCTATGTGTTCACAGTATGCACAACTTTCACATTTGTACATACCTGTAATTCTAATTAAAGAAGTAGAAGCATTCTCTAGTAAATTTTTAAGGTTAGGACCCCTCCTGTAGGTGACCCTGGGGGAATGGTTCAATAATGGACGTCAAATCTTTGTCCGACTTTAACAAATCCCAATTTTTACAGAGTATTTGTCTTATACTGGAAGCATCCAAGCTAAACGTAGTAATGAATGTCAGTCTAGATGAACTTTCTCTAATGACGAGTTTAGAAGTAGTGTCCTGTACCATTACATCACTCCTGTTCAGATCTATATTTAAAAAAGGACTATATTCCTCAATAGCTCATTTGTGTTGAACCTCAAAAATTAATTCATCAAGTAAATACACAGGGTACCCACGCTTCAAAAACTTGTCATATAATACTTGACATTCAAGCTTAAATCCATTTTCTTCAGAGACCATCTGTGCTGGTTTCACCAGTTGGCCCTTTACAACAGATCATTTCTGTTGAAAGGGGTGGCAACTGGTGAAATGCAGAAACAAATTTGAATATGTTGGCTTCCTATGAATTCGAGCCTTAAATGGTGCATCATTTTTGTATCTGTATAATTCTACATCTAAGTAAGTTATATTATTGTGGCCCAGACTGTAAGTAAATTTAAGAAAATTTGATTAATTTAAATAAGAAACAAACTTCGGAATGTCATCCAAACAACCATTAAACATAATAAATATGTCATCCAAAAATCTCATATAATAATGAATGTTATTCCTACATGGGTTATTACTGAAGATGTGACAGAGCTCCCATTGTGCCATCACTAAATTAGCGAAACTTGCATCACAAGGAAATCCCATAGCCACTCCCAATCTCTATAAAAAATAACTGCCATTAAACATAAATAGTTGTTAGTAAGTATTAAATCCAACAGTTCCCGTAATAGATAAATTTCACTTTCAGGAGCCCCTTTTGTACGAATTAAATTGGTCACCCATTCTATGCCAGTATCTATAGGTATTACCATATATAGATCCTTAACATCTGTTGTCAACAGTATGATGTTGTCCCCATATACCAGATCACTGATACTTTTTAGGAATGACCATGATTCCTTACAGATGTATTCTATCTGTTCCACATATTTCTTCAGTTTCATATCCACAAATTTGGCTAAGGGGTAAGTTATGGAGTTTCTACCATTAACTAATGGCCAGAGTGGTGGATCCAACAAATCCTTATGAATTTTTGGTATCCCGAAAATCACCGGAGTAAGGGGGGGGGCAGGCATGACATGCAATTGTATAAATCTATAGGAATACGTGATTCTATAAATAGATCATTTAAAAAAACTTTGATTTTTTGGTGTGCCCAATTCATTTTATTAAGAGAAGCCATATTGTAATGCTCTGAATCAAGTAACTTTTCCATACGTAATACATAATCCTCCTTGTCAAAAAATACTAGGCCTCCACCCTTATCCGGTTTTACCACCCTTACATTCTGGAAATTCAACCTAGTTAAATTCTCCTTTTCCTCCCTTGTGAAATTATTTTTGTTTTTATTGTTTGGTAATCTACTTCTGTTAGTCTCCAGACTATCCCTTAGACATATTGTTTCAAATACTTCCAACCTTGGTGGTAATGGTGGGTTGAATGTACTAGACACTCTACATTCATTATATGTTCTAGGATGCTCCTTGAATAAAAATTCTAAATTAATCCTATGAACAAACAACTTTAAGTGAATTATTGTTCTGGCCAAGTCAGCCCTTGTATCAGGGACAAATGTTTGACCCTTTGCCAATAGGTCAGCTAGGGCAATGTCCACCTCCACTTTGGAATAATTAAATATTTTAAAGTCCTGCGTGTTGTTGTAAGTTATTTTAAGTGTATCAGCAGTGGAAGTTCCGTAAATTCCTGTAATTCCAGCTAGACCATCTCTAGCTGGAGAATCAGCTACCCCTGAGTTGTTCGATTCAAAGGCTGCTTCTTTGGTTGGTAGGGTCTGAAATTTTTTGCTGAATTCATTGACTGGCGGCCCCTCCTATGAAAAGTTTGATTTCCACCACTGGTACTGGGTTGTTGTAAGTCATTAAAAGTTGATTCAGCTATTGGATGATTATTATTGATGTATCTCTTACCATTATTCCTCAAGTGGCCATTCCAACTAGAATTAGTACTATTTGTATTTGAATTGTTAGATATGGAGGCTTCTTCAGCATAAGTACATTCCGAAGAACTGTACTCAAGTTCTTCCATATTTTGCACATTTGGAGCATAGTCACATTCAATTTGATTACTATTGGACAAATGGCCAGCAGGATTAAGCCATTTCTGTGCTGGTGGTGGCTTAGAGTAAGCTGACCCCTTGGTATAGTCATTATTGTCCCTGACTAGTTTCTTGTTCTTTGTAATTTTCATTTTCTCTATCTGGCCATTAATGCGAGAAAAAATACAAACATATTTGAATTTGTACCGGATAAAATCATTGTCCTTCATTATGTTGTTATTCAAAATACTTATTTCCTTGTTCAAACCTTCAATGACTGTAGAATAATGCTTAATGAATACCTCCAGCAACTCTAAACCCTGCCTATCAAATAAGGCTATAAGGTCTTGGTGAAATGGTGAATTACAAACCAAACCTGTCGGAAAGTGCCAAGACCTAAGGCCCTTAGACACCTGCCGCCTTTTTAAACATTCTTTAAAGTAGGCCACCTCAAGTTGCAGTGTCTTGGCCTTAAATGATTTTATGTCAAGAAACTTTAAATTCTCCACTATATTGAATGCACATGCATTCTGTTGATTTATTAAATTGTTAGAGCTATTGTCCTGGCTTTCAGTTAGATAAACAGGTTGGTCAAGCCAATTTTTCAAATCAATACATACTGGATTCGATGTATTACCATTGTCACTATGCATGTTAAAAGCAATTGTACCAGTTTGGGCTGAGTTAAAGCTAATTTGAGCTCCATTCCATGCTATTGCTCCCGTTGATGGTTCTGTCCTACTCGCAGCAGTAGATTGAGTTAACGGTTGTAATATCCGCGTTTCACTCTGAATCCTCGGTTGCTGCACCTGGTGAGGAGTGTTGTTATTAACACCGATAATTCCGTCATTATTGCTGCCTTCAACGGTTGAACCAGCTGTCTACCTCCCATTCGGGACCACCTCAGATAACTGGGAAGTCGCTAATGCATTCCCCATAGCAAACGGTAACTGGGCATCTAGTTCCTTGGGTGGAAATGAGCCCGTTAGTCCGTTTACAGTCACAGATAGGTCATTCACTTTCTTAGTTAATGCCAAAATGGCATTTACTAACTGTTGTATATCCAGGTTATTAGAGCCACTTCCTTCAAGAGGGCAATCACTATTGTAAGGAATGCAATCCTTGCTAGATGCATCAATGTCCTTGGATGCATTGTTGAGAGGTTCGTTATCCAAAGGAAAAAATAATCCCTGTATAGTGGAAGAATCAGTCGCCATGCAGTTCCACACTCAAACGAAAAGACAAACTTATGAAGGGTTCCAAACTATAGTATAATATTTTAAGATGATAATATTTTAATATACTTACAATATGCTTCGTAGAAACTAAAATTATATAAATACTTATTTACATATATTGACACTATTTATGATGAGTATTCAACATATTTATATATATTTATTTTATTTATATATTTATTTATATAATTATCTGCTTTCGTTAGTTCCACTTCCTTCGAGTATTTAATGAGTTTTATAATGCATTTTAAGAGGGTTAGTATACCTTTTAGAAGTTGATTTATGTATTTTAACACCATGTGATGGTTTATTAAGTGTATATAAGGTAGTTAATTAATTCTTTCATTGTATGAAGAAGTCTTACTTACTAGAGTAAGGAGAAAGCACTCACTCTACTTTGTTCATTTTAATAAAAATTTTTTTGTGGATGAACTACGAGCTAGCAGTTTATTTTGGTTTATCAGCATAGTTTGGAACCCTTTATAAGTTTGTCATATCAAATGGGTAGTTTGGGCTGACCTTTTAACAAGCCTAGCACTTTAAAGTAATAACAATCTTATATGTTAACCAGGTAGGCACGCTGGACATACAGCCCCTTTTCAGAGGTCACCCAGTAGCAATGTCTGGTAAAGTGACCTACTCAAGGTTACACAAGATGCAAATGAATATTGAGTGAATTAAATCCTGTATCACAGAAACTTCAGCTCACAACCTTAACCTCTGAGCTAACTGCCAGATAAAGTAACTTGAACATTTACGAAAAATGTTACTAAATTCTGAACCTTGAAGTTATTTGATCATACATATCTTATTGGACTTGCATTTTAGTTGATCAGTCTTTAACCAGTTCCACTCATCCTCAGTATCACAATGATACTGAGGATACTGAAAATGTATTATCTTACAGAACCTCCTTCTAGATCACCTGAGGCCCAGGATCAGAATGGTGAACAGATTAAAAACACTTCTGAGTATAATAACATAAATGTAATGCTACTTAACTTAGGCAATTCAATAATCAGACATTACTGACCAACTTGTAAATTTAAGATAAAGCCTTATCTTGTGCATTAGAAAGCTAATTGGTTGAGAGAACCCACGTGGTTAGAGTCACAAAAAAGTGGCCAGTGGTATACTGTAGTGTTCAGTCCTGGGCCTTCTCTCATTTGGCATCTATTTCTCAGATCTTCATGCCAACACTTGTTGCCTATTGTTATCTGAGCTTGCATAAAACTGTAAATTAGGAGTTGTTATTCAGTCTGTCCTGGACTCCCATTTGCTACAACATGAGTTAGACCACATTAGCAATTGATTCCTGTAGAATGGTATAAAATTTAATGTGGAAAAAGGTAGTATAGATACATTTGTAGCACAAAAAATTTTCCCACACCATGCTATACCATATAGGTGATATATCCTTCCAGTCACCATCATAAGAGATCCAAGCACTCTCATTGACAATTCCTTATCTTTTGACCATCATGTCCCTGCAGTAGTTTAGGAAAGTTTTCTGTCTGACTCATCTAATTTTCAAAGGGATTTCTTCTAGAGCTAAAGAAGTTTAAAGTTCCATTTACTTATATCTTTTCAGACCTATTATTGATTTCAATGCCCCTTTTGGCATGTATTTTCCTAAACGTATCACTCAGCTTGAGAGACCTCAAAGGCTTCTAACTAAAATGATCACTGGCTTCAAAAATACTACTTATTAGGACAGGACTAACATCTCTCGCTCTCTCTCTCTCTCTATCTTGATATATCTATCTGTCTATAGATAGATAGATAGACAGATAGATAGACAGACAGGCAGATAGATAGATAGATAGATAGATAGATAGATAGATAGATAGATAGATAGATAGATAGATAGATAGATAGATTCAGATATATAGCTAGTTAGATAGATATATAAAAAGTTTCTTATAGGGTCCTCCACAGGGACTTGTATTTTTTTGAGCTGTGAAAGATCCAGCCCTCTTAGAACTTCTATATCTTTTCACAACAAATGGTTCCACAAAAAATAAAAACAGAGAAGAACTAAACCTTTATTGACATATAAATAAACCACATCAGGGTGATAGATTAAAATACCAATGTATTTTCTGCATCTGGAACAGACTTCCACTAAATGTCAAGATGGGTAGCACCCTTGCCATCTTCAAAATAAACCTAGATAATTGGATGCAGAGTTAAAAATATAGCACTTAATGGAGATTTTTAACTATACCATATGCACATTTCAAATAATATGTCAGTTTAAAAATAAGTTAGACATCTGCCCAGGAAATCATAGAGAATCCCATCTCTGGTAGTAACAATTGCAGCAAAAAATGTCTGTTAAGTGACTTGGCAATTTGCAATTCAGAGACATGTTAGCCAAAATGAGGAAAGACCGCATTATTGCTCTAAACTAGTCTGAGTGCAAATTAGAACTTTCCTGTGATAGTTAACGTTGTGACCCATGGATTGCATTGGTACAGACACCTGGTCCTTCACCCTCCCACATACATACACACATTTAAACAAACACACATGCACTGACATACGTCTTTCTTGTTAGTGTGCACAGGGCTGGATCCAGAACAAGGTTACCTAGGCAAAGAAACTCTGATTATTGTTCCAGATGGCTGCTCTGTTACTGCTCTGGGGCATTCCACTTGCTTGTTTTTATGTAACATCCTCCACACTCAATCAGTTGTTGAACAGTTGTAACATTTCAGCCATTTGACAGTCAAACTGAAGATCTCATGTGTTTATTACAAAAGTGAGTGTGTGTATGTGTGTGTGTGTGTGTGTGTGTGTTTGTGTGTGTGTGTGTGTGTGTGTGTGTGTGTGTGTGTGTGTGTGTGTGTGTATATTTTGGATTCTGCTTTACCTCCTAGAGATTGCTGTTTATTTAGATTCTTACAAGAATATTGAGATTCTACTTTACCCGGCCCCAAGAACAGACTGCTTGGATTCTTAAACGATTATTGGGATTCTGCTTTGCCTCCAAAGACAAATGTTCAAAAACATTTTTTGCTAAATCACTAAGAAGTGCAGTCAGTTAAAGTTTCATGTATTTTATTGTATAGAAAATAAATACAAACTTCCAATATATGCTCTGTTATTTTTTCGCTGAGTCCCAGGAGCACTGTCTAGTTAAGTGACTGCTCAGAAGCACACAGTAAGCAGATAGAGATAGAAAGACCATGTACCCTTGATTACAAGAAACAGCTCATTTAGTCCTTAGAACCCCCCATACTTTAACTACCAGCTCTTCACTGTTTTCTAATAAAGCACTATGGATTCCAATCAGTCAGTAATGCTGCTCATTACAATTTAATAGCTTTTCTTCAGAAAATAAATGTTTATGCAACACTGTTGCTCTGTTATTATTTTTTTTTAATGAATAAGGTTTTGTCTGGCACTTAAACAAACTGATTCCTGTAATCAAAAGTACAGGATGTGAATCCTTCCACCTCCATTTTTCTGTTGTGGAAATTTGAGAAAGTCACTCTTACAGTGTTTCCAGCTCAGTCAAGGACCACTTTGCCCAGTGGGTTTACCTGGTTCAAAAAATGAAAAACGTGATACGGAGCACAAACTGACAACTTGTCCAATAAGCACAGCTTACTTTTTATTGAAATGTTAAGTGCTTTCGTTCCTTCCAGTGTAACTTTATCAGAACATTAAAAATAACTTAAAACCATCATTTAAATATCTTATATCAAAATCACGTTAAAATTAACCTAATCAATCCACTTGATCAATTAATCTGGTTAACAACTAGATAAAATAGCACTCTGCAATTGCGTCTCCTCTTGCTCTCTGAGATTCCCCTGATTTTGTTATGCTTTAACCTTTGTCAGCCCTCTAAATAGTTCTTATAACTTCTTAACCAGATCTTTTTTTCTTTTATTTCTGCCCTATTTTTGAACTCTCCTTTCATTTTATCCCACTCATTAGCAATAACATCTGGAGTACTTTCTATATTCCCTAATAACGCCTGAGTAATTTCCACTACCCATTCCTAAAATTCCTCTCTTTCTAACAGGTAGGTGGGAAAGCACCAGTGTCGCATCTTTACTTTATTACTCTGCATTTTTATCTTAATAATTATTGGTGCATTATGTGAAATAATTATTGGATGTGCCCAATTTTTGTACCTTAAAGCATAATATGTAAATTCTGTCTGAGTTTCTACTACTGAATTCACATCTTTCATGCTAAATATATTCATAAATTTCTTCAGAAATCTACCCTGTTTTATATTTTCCCTTTTAGTCCCCCAGATACATCCACATTGCTGAAAATCAAATTCCAGTCCCCACCTATCAGTAATATTCCCTACTGAAAACTAATTATTTCTCCCAAAATTTTAAGCTCCAAAATAGCAGTTTTAGGTGGAATATAAATACATGCCTGTGTAACCCTAAACACTTGCCAGTAGCCCCTTACGTCTACTACAAATATGCCAGTATTATCTTTTTTTCACTTCTATCACTACTGGAGCTCCTCTGGCCATTAATATAACTACTCTTTTCTTTTGTCCCAGAAATTTGCCAAATATCCATCCTAAAATCCTTTCTTTATCAAACTCGCATGCTCAGTTCTTTCCAAAAGTGTCTCCTGTAGCATTACTATTTGCACTCTGCATTTTTTAGTATAATTAAATATTCTTTCTTTTTTTTTTCTATGTCTGTGAGACCATTCACATTCTAAGATAATATGGAAAAAGTCGCTACTGTGGTAAAAAGTCATTATTCTGACCTATTGTATTTATATATGGCAGCTTTTTTAAATGTCTAAGTCAAGCTTTTGTGATATGTGCACCCGTTAATGTTTAGCAGGTTATTCCTTTATTCAATTTCTTCTTGTCATCAACAATGGAACCCATGTCACATTTTACAAGACTTTTTGTTTCAATAAAAATCCTCAAACAAGAAACCAAACACACACTCCAGAACACCTCCATAACCTATTAACTTAATACAAACACACATAACTCTATATATCTTCAAATAATAAAGTTTAACCCTCCTAATAGGAACATTTGTGGCAAATAGACAGCTGTTGACATAGCCCCTAGTTAACCTGAAATGGAGGTTATCCATGCTAAGATGCACATTATTGCTTATGCTTCTTCTACTAGTTGTTGTCTGTTCTTTTTTTAATTGTTATTCCCCCTCGCCAGATGTGAAAACTACGTGCATACTTTCAGAAATTATTAATTTTAGCCATGAAGAAACCAGTGATCTGTCCTTATTGCCCTACTATCAGCGTGCCTCCATGAAGAAGTAAGTGAAAAAAGATAAATGAAGTTCTCTGTTACAGCCTGAAAGACAAGCCAAAACATTTATTGCGAAATTAAAACTTTTCATTCTGTTCGTTGAGCTCATATTTACTTGTTTCCACTTAAAATGTATTATCAGATTAAGCCAAGTCTCAATTCAGACATTCATCTGTGCAGAAGTAAGAGAAAGCATATCAGGTCTAGATATAATTATGATTTGTATACTTTTATACCCAAATCAACAAATCAGTATTGCAGCCTATTAACGTAAACATGCATTTAGGTTCATAGGTTCATAGGTTCATAGGCTCATACTAGGCTATCTGCCCTAGGGCATTTATAAGCCTAGCCAGAGTGTGTTTGGCTTTCGCCACCCATTTTAAATGAATTATGCTATGCCCTTTTTCGAGGTTAGTATACTGTGCATCTGTCTAACAGTGACACAGAAGTGATACCCGGGGTAAACCTACGATCTCCCATCCACTCATCAAGATTCCTCTTGAAGAGAGTCAATGAGGAACTCTGCCTAACCTGGACTGGGATTTTATTCCAGAGTGAAGGGAGCCTCTGGGTTATGAATCTGTCCCTCCAGCATGTCCTATTTATTTCAGTGCTGAGGTTCAAGTCTCTCGAGCACATAGCTCGATGGGATTTGGATTTTCTGAGGTGCAGCATTTTTTATTTATTTTTATTTTACATTTGTTGACCGGGCTAGTCCAGCTGAATATATGTCCATTTTCAGTGGAGGCCCGGGGAGAAAAGCTCCACAATACAATAACATTAGCAAAATAGAACAAGACATGTATTTCAAGTAGACATTGGTACATTACAAAACTTTTATGATATCTTACATGAGTAGGAATTTTATATTCTGTATCCAGTAGGAACAAAAGCTTGATGTAAAAAAGAGCTTGGTATCATAGTAGTTTGAAATAATATTGGAAATTATTATATGAGAGATTGCTATCAACTTGGGTCCCCAGCATGTCCATTAATTCCGGGTTGGACATGGCTTTATACGTCAGGCACAGATCGCCTCTGAGCAGGCGGTATGCCACTGAGTAGAGCTGGAGTTTCTTTAACTGGGCAGCATATGGCATCTGTTTGAGCCCTTTGATCCTCTTGGTGAGGTACTTTTGGGGTCTTTCCAGTTGCTGCAGGTGTCTGGTAAGGTACATCCCAAAAGGGGCATTTTACTCAATTATGGGCCTGATGAGGGATGAGTAAAGAGGCACGATGACCTCCCCTGATCTAGATGTGAATCCCTTCATGATTAGGTGGGCTATATAAAATGTTTTTCTGACCACTTTGGTCATGTGGTTGTCAAATGAGAGATTGCTATCAACTTGGGTCCCCAGGTCCCTAATTACTTCTTCTGTACTTAATGGATTACCACCTATGTGGTAATTTGTGGGCACTTTGTTTTTGCCAAAGAGGATGACAATACACTTTTTGGCATTTAGCTTGAGGCCATGGCTCTGGCACCAGTTGTCTGTTTCTATGAGGCCCTTTTGGAGGATGCTTGTGTCAGCTGGAGAGTCGATTATAGCGCCCAGTTTGCAGTCATCTGCGAACTTGGTCAGCCACAGTCCTTCCGTGTTGGCCTGTACCTCCGAGAGATATATACCGAACAAGAGAGGTCCCAGGACTGAGCCTTGTGGGAAGCCACTTGTAACTGGTTTGGAGTCTGACATGGCTCCAGCAATTCTAACCATGTGGGTTCTGTCCTTGAGCCAGTTTGCAACCCATCTAGTGACATAGGGGTTTATATTTAAGCTGGTGAGCTTATCTATAATGCCTGAGTGGGGTATTGTATCGAAGGCTTTTGCGAGGTCCAGGTAGGCTGTTTGGACAACCTTCCCCTCATCAATGGCCTTGGTGACTGTTTCAAAGAAATCGACCAGGTTTAAGAGGCAGGATCTGCCCTTAACAAAGCCGAACTGGGTAGGATCCAGTGTCTGTAGGTCCCCAATATCTTTACTTATGAGGTCCATAATGATCCTTTCCACAGCTTTGCAGACCAAGCTAGTCAGGCTTATGGGGTGATAGTTTCCAGGATCCATTGAGGCACCACCTTTGTGGAATGGGACCACTGTTGCTGTACGCCACTCTTTGGGTACATATCCTGTAGTAAGGCTGAGATTGAACAGTAGTTTTATGTTTGGGTTTAGCTCTTCTTGGAGTTCATGTAGGACGTAGCCCGGGACACCGTCTGGTCCCATTGATGCTGTGTTTTTTGCTTTGGAGAGGGCGGCTCTTACCTGAGCATCTGAGATGTCAGGGGGCAGCACTCTGCTGGGATGGATATTTACCCTTTTGGTGGGGAGTGGGAGGAGAAGTTTGCACTGAACCTGTCAGCTAGGATGTTGGCAATGTCTGTGGGTTCGGTGTATTTTTTGTCATTTTGGACTAATTCTGAGCATATCTGAGAATTCCCACCCAGGTTTCTAACATAACTAAAGAAAGCCTTGTGATTATCCTTAGTGTCCTGTGCAATTTTTCTCTCGAAGCTGGCCTTAGACGATTTTTATGAGTGCCCGTAGTTTTTTGCTAATACTGATCAGAGATGCCTTCCCTTTTTGGGATTTTGCTCTATCATGTAGTAGCTTCCTCCTTCTATTGTATAGTTTGTTTATGGCTGGGGTTCACCAGACAGGATGTCTGCCTTTGGAGGATTGTGTCTTGGTTTTATTTGGGATTGCATGATCCATGTATTCCTGAAGGTGTTCATAGAATGTGTTTATAAAGGATTCTGCGGTCTGGGCTGTATTTTCCACAGGCCCGGGGGCTTTGAAGGATTCCACCTCAGTTTTGAGGAGTGTGAAATTTGCTTTAGAGAAGTTTTTTTTGTCTAGCTTTTCTTCTGTTCTGCACTGTAATGCCTACATTTCTAAATACCAAAAAAAGAGAAGAAATAAAGACAAGAGGAATGAAAAAAGGTATCTGTTTACTTTAATAACCAACATTTCATAGAAATACTGTTAAGAAAAAAATGTTTTGCTTACAGTTACCTTTTTCCTTCCTCCACCCCTCCTCTCAGAGTCCTTCCAATCACTGATGCCATGACGTGAGGCAAATGTCTTTCATTTCCAGACAAGTTTAACAAAATCTACATAAGTCCACTCTTTTCACTTACGCTTATACAGCCTTATTTCACAAATGTGATTGATGCTTAGCAGTCTCACATTTATTCACTAATTTCCATATTGGTCTTCTTCCTGTTCATCTCCATCTCCCAACTGCAGATTCTGGTTCAAGTCTACAGTGCTCCTGATTCTTTTGGTCAACTCATGTCCTTTTCTCTGACTCTCAAGTGTTGTCCTTTGGAAAAGAGGAAAAGGCTTCACTGGCAAAGTGTCTCCATGAGCTTTATTATCAGAAGAATGAGAAGCAGAGTCCCATTTGATGGCTCAGTTTTTATTGGATAGACTTTTTAATTTTCTCCTTAGCTTGTTAAGGCATTCTTTAATTATGTCCAAAGTCTTAAAGGGAATGTCCAGCTATGTGCCAAACTAGCTGTAGATGGGATCACTCATACTAAACCAGAAGATATCACCATCCTGCTAGCTGACAGATTCACTGTAAACATCACCCCCTTATCCTCACCTACCATATCCCAGAGCATACCTGGCACCAGCCCTCTGCCTACTATCTCTAGAGAGCAGGTCATCTCTGCACCCGCCAAGGCCAAAAACATGGGCTCAATGGGACCAGATAATATCCCATGTTGTTTACTAAACAATCTAAAACAAGAGCTAGTGGACCCACTTGGGGTTCTCTTTAATTATAGCTTGAGAACTGGCTATGTTCCTGCAGAATGGAGAACAGCAACAGTAATTCCCTTGCACAAAGCGGGGCCATCAACTGACCCTGGGAACTACAAACCCATAAGTGTAACTAGCCTCATCTGGAAGGCCATGGAAAGAATTACCATGGACCTTATCAACAAAGACATATGTGACCTCCAAACACTGGACTCAACCCAGACTGGCTTTGGTAAGGATGGAAACTCCACACCTCACCAGTACGGTATGCCCGGCCAAACCACAATCGAAAAAAGCACCAGAGGCCAGCAAATGCAGCTATAAACTGTTTAATTGAAAATAACTATAATTTAGGCATGAAATGTCACTAAATACATAGTAATCCTGTTCAAACCGGTTTCGGCTTTGCAGCCTTCCTCAGGGAAAAAGCATTTCTCCTGCACAAAAAACTCATGAATATTTATACATACCACCAACCAATGGAAAGATGGTATGGTCCAACCCTAAGGATGGTGTTTTAATCCTAATAATATATAATACATATACATAAGTATCATCATCAAAGTTATGTAAACCTCCATTGACAATATATATTAACATATATGGTAAATAATATACAAGAAACATAAAACAAAATGAACAAGAGTATAAATGTAAATAGTATACATAAATAGTAACTCACAAATATAAAAATAAAAATGAGATATAAATATTGTACTGTACTGGGGACATGCTGAGACAAACCATAAAGTCCCCAGTAAAATAGAAATAAGTATAATATAATATCAATAACAAGTAATTCACAAAAACAGGAATGTAATACATAAAGTTGATCTACAGAATAAAATAATATAATCTTGCAGAATATTGTAAAAAAATGTGCTGTGGGCAACACAAAATCCTGAATAATATAATTGGGATAAGGAATATGTACACTAATCTTGATGCACCATATACCTTCTAAATAGTGCATATGAATACAAGGACTATAACTGACTTCCACTAGATTTGAACACACAATTATTCTAATAAACTGGAATATGAACCCGTTTTTATAAAAAAATATATAAGAATAAACACCTGTATCGGCAATGATATGTTGATAAACGAAAAAACAAAAAGGGTTAATGATATGTAACTGGACAATGTAGCCTATGGTAATGTAAAAGTGCATAGCTTGGGCCATTAATTTATTTGGATTCATAGTTCATAAACCAATGTAATTGGCAACCAATGTAATTCCCACGTCTATAGGCTGGTTTCAGTATTTACAATCAATCCCAATTATAAATGGTCATTAAGGCCAGGGGGAAAAAGAGCCCCAAGGTGAATAATCCAGTATTTCTCTTTGTGGTTCAAAATACTGTGCCACCCCTGTTGGTTGCTCCTGTCTCCAGTGATTTTATCTATAATCATGAACATGAATTTGGCATTATGGTGTTTGAGAGTGTGTCGGTACAGAGCATTGGTCTCTTTCTTGTTCCTGATGTCACTTTTATGTTCCCCCATCCTAACTCTAAGTGAGCGTGATGTTTGCCCTACATAGAATGCTGAACATTGACATGTTGCCAAATATATAACCCAACTGCTACTGCAATTACCAAAAACTCTAAGGTCATACACTCTATTTGTGTTTGCACTGGTAAATTGTTTTAATTTACTTACTTGATTACAAGATGCACAATGGCCACATGGAAAAGTGCCCAAAAGCTGGTCTCCAGAAATAGTCATCTGTTTATAGATGGCACCCCCACTTTCTTTGTGCTTATAATGTGAAAACAAGGCTCCTAAGGTTTTGCCCCGTCTGTAGGAAAACTGGCATTTGGGTCCCAGAAGATTCCTAAGATGATCGTTAGCTAATAGTATGTTCCAATTAGCATCAAGAATGCTTCTGATAACTTTGTAGTTTCTACCATATGTAGTAACAAACCTTAATGAAGACTCCTGTTCTGTCGGTTGGCATTTCTTATACTCCAGTAACGTGTTTCTGTCCTGCTTATCCGACCATGTGCTGGCTGACATGATATCAAATCGGTGATATCCCCTTTCCAAAAATCTGTTTTGGAGATCTGATTTGGCTTCCTCAAAATCCCTCTTAGAAGAACTGATACATTTAATCCTCAGAAATTGGGATTTAGGTATGTTGCGGATGGCGTGGCGTGGATGCATACTAGATGCATGGAGTAGAGTGTTATATTGTGGATATTTCCTATAGGTTTTAGTACTCAATGTGTGGTCATTATTCCTATAGACTGTTACATCCAAAAAGTCAATGGTGTTGGAGTTGTATGTTATGGTAAATTGTATACCCCACATATTACCATTGAGATATTCCACAAACTCCTTCAAATATGTAGAATCAGCATGCCACACCATCCAACAATCATCTAGGTATCTGCGCCATATATCAATTTCCACCATATATATGTTATGAAGTGGATTGTATATCAAGCATTCTTCAAAGTATGCCATAAATAGATCAGCGTATATGGGGGCAAAGGATGCCCCCATAGCAATACCTTGAAGTTGCCAAAAGCATTTTCCTTGAAAGTAAAAAACATTCTTATTAAGCACATGTTCAGCCATGCAAATGATCAGTGTGTTAAAACCTGGCGGATATAGGTTACAATGTTCTAAACAATATTGTAGCGCCTGTAACCCTGCCCAATGGGGTATGCTGGTATATAATGATTTAACATCCAATGTGCACATAAGCCAATGTGGTTCAAGTTGAGTATCTTGTTTGATTTGTAAAAACTGAGTGGTGTCCTGTATTCTGGCCCTAACCACTTTCAATAACGGTTTAAGATGTTGTGTCAAAAACATAGAAAGTGGTTCTGTGAGAGAACCAATACCTGACACAGTTGGTCTAGACAGGTGGTTTTGAAATAGATTTGTGTATTTTGGGAAGCAGGTACAGAATTTGTTTTTGGGGGTCCATCACAGTTAGATGTTTAACCGTGTTTTGAGTAATAATGCCTTCTTCCTCCGCCAAATTCAAAAATGTGTCAATTTCTTTTTTGAAATTGGTAGTGGGATCTATTGACATGTGCATATAACATTTGGTATCCGATAATTGTTCCAAACCTTCTTTAAGATAATAACTCATGTTCAAAATCACAACCACCCCTCCTTTGTCGGCTGGTAGTATTGCTATATTATGATTATTCCTTAATTCTGCTAAAGCCATTTTTTCAGATGAAGAGATGTTCTGGCCCATGATTTGTGATTCAAAATGTGGGAAATGTAAATCCCTTAAAACTGATTGTTGAAAAATGGACACATGTTTGTTTATTGGGGGTTGGAATTGAGATTTATGAAATTTGAAATCATTAGATCTTTGAGATATTTGTGAAGTTTGATCTGAAAAAAATATTTTGAGATTAAAGTTACGACAGAAATTCATAACATCAGACACAATGTTATATTCATCACAAAAAAAACTTGGTACAAATCCCAAACCTTTATTCAGTAACTCCAGTTGTTCGTTAGTCAAAATTACATCAGACAAATTTAACACATTTTTGTATTTGGGTTCTATTGTCTCAATAGGGTTTCTATCAATCCCTCTACTGAATCTGTTTTGCTTCCCATGTTGATGTTTGCGGCCACCCCGCCACCTTTTTCCCCTTCTAAAGGGTGTGCAGAGTTGGACCTTTTTCGCATTGGTGACTCTTGGAACTGGGCATTTTCACTATCTGATATTTTTTACATTCCTCACAGATGGATTTAACTTCTGATAGATTATCAGATGGATGTGATTTGGCTTTGCAGAATCTTAACAAAGGTTTAAAAAACCTTAGAGCCAATATTTGGCATCCCAGACTATTCTGTACGTATATTCACAAGGACATGGCCCCTAGAGGTCTTAGAATACACCTGCAGCCGATGGTTAGTAGATCTGAAGAGAGACTAACCACAGAATGGAATCAGGCATTGCAACAGGCATCCATGATGTTTGTCAAGATTTTGGCCTCCTACTATGAAAGAATAATTGACATTAATCTATCAGAAGTTAAATCCATCTGTGAGGAATGTAAAAGATATCAGTCACATTCCACATATGAAGGCTCAGTGATCAGGCTGTCTAAAGAACTAGCTGTTTACGAGAAACTAACCAAAGATAGAAAAATCAAAAAATTTAACAGGGACATCACGGATTACAAAAGGGGACGTCCTTTTCATACCCATAGATCTGTCAGATTTATGGACACGAGTCAAGGATTGGCAAGGGGCAGAAATCGAAAGAGACCTAGATCCATCCTTAAACACAATGACAAATTTTTGGCCAGTACTTCGGGGGAGGAATCCTCCTACACCGATAGTGAAAATGCCCAGTTCCAAGAGTCACCAATGCGAAAAAGGTCCAACTCTGCACACCCTTTAGAAGGGGAAAAAGGTGGCGGGGTGGCCGCAAACATCAACATGGGAAGCAGAACAGATTCAGTAGAGGGATTGATAGAAACCCTATTGAGACAATAGAACCCAAATACAAAAATGTGTTAAATTTGTCTGATGTAATTTTGACTAACGAACAACAGGAGTTACTGAATAAAGGTTTGGGATTTGTACCAAGGTTTTTTTGTGATGAATATAACATTGTGTCTGATGTTATGAATTTCTGTCATAACCTTAATCTCAAAATATTTTTTTCAGATCAAACTTCACAAATATCTCAAAGATCTAATGATTTCAAATTTCATAAATCTCAATTCCAACCCCCAATGAACAAACATGTGTCCATTTTTCAACAATCAGTTTTAAGGGATTTACATTTCCCACATTTTGAATCACAAATCATGGGCCAGAACATCTCTTCATCTGAAAAAATGGCTTTAGCAGAATTATGGAAAAATCATAATATAGCAATACTACTGGCCGACAAAGGAGGGGCGGTTGTGATTTTGAACATGAGTTATTATCTTAAAGAAGGTTTCGAACAATTATCGGATACCAAATGTTATATGCACATGTCAATAGATCCCACTACCAATTTCAAAAAAGAAATTGACACATTTTTGAATTTGGCGGAGGAAGAAGGCATTATTACTCAAAATACGGTTAAACATCTTACTGTGATGGACCTCCAAAAACAAATTCTGTACCTGCTTCCCAAAATACACAAATCTATTTCAAAACCACCTGGTAGACCAATTGTGTCAGGTATTGGTTCTCTCACAGAACCACTTTCTATGTTTTTGACACAACATCTTAAACCGTTATTGAAAGTGGTTAGGGCCAGAATACAGGGCACCACTCAGTTTTTACAAATCATACAGGATACTCAACTTGAACCACATTGGCTTATGTGCACGTTGGATGTTAAATCATTATATACCAGCATACCCCATTGGGCAGGGTTACAGGCGCTACAATATTGGTTAGAACATTCTAACCTATATCCGCCAGGTTTTAACACACTGATCACTTGCATGGCTGAACATGTGCTTAATAAGAATGTTTTTTACTTTCAAGGAGAATGCTATTGGCAACTTCAAGGTACTGCTATGGGGGCATCCTTTGCCCCCATATACGCCGATCTATTTATGGCATACTTTGAAGAATGCTTGATATAGAATCCACTTCATAACATACATATGGTGGAAATTGATATATGGCGCAGATACCTAGATGATTGTTGGATGGTGTGGCGTGCTGATTCTACATATTTGAAGGAGTTTGTGGAATATCTCAATGGTAATATCTGGGGTATACAATTTACCATAACATACAACTCTAACACCATTGACTTTTTGGATGTAACAGTCTATAGGAATAATGACAACACATTGAGTACTAAAACCTATAGGAAATATCCACAATATCTACTCCATGCATCTAGTATGCATCCACACCACACCATCCACAACATACCTAAATCCCAATTTCTGAGGATTAAACATATCAGTTCTTCTAAGAAGGATTTTGAGGAAGCCAAATCAGATCTCCAAAACAGATTTTTGGAAAGGGGATATCACTGATTTGATATCATGTCAGCCAGCACATGGTCGGATAAGCAGGACAGAAACACGTTACTGGAGTATAAGAAACGCCAACCGACAGAACAGGAGTCTTCATTAAGGTTTGTTACTACATATGGTAGAAACCACAAAGTTATCAGAAGCATTCTTGATGCTAATTGGAACATACTATTAGCTAACGATCATCTTAGGAATCTTCTGGGACCCAAATGCCAGTTTTCCTACAGACGGGGCAAAACCTTAGGAGCCTTGTTTTCACATTATAAGCACAAAGAAAGTGGGGGTGCCATCTATAAACAGATGACTATTTCTGGAGACCAGCTTTTGGGCACTTTTCCATGTGGCCATTGTGCATCTTGTAATCAAGTAAGTAAATTAAAACAATTTACCAGTGCAAACACAAGTAGAGTGTATGACCTTAGAGTTTTTGGTAATTGCAGTAGCAGTTGGGTGATATATTTGGCAACATGTCAATGTTCAGCATTCTATGTAGGGCAAACATCACACTCACTTAGAGTTAGGATGGGGGAACATAAAAGTGACATCAGGAACAAGAAAGAGACCAATGCTCTGTACCGACACACTCTCAAACACCATAATGCCAAATTCATGTTCATGATTATAGTTAAAATCACTGGAGACAGGAGTAACCAACAGGGGTGGCACAGTATTTTGAACCACAAAGAGAAATATTGGATTATTCACCTTGGGGCTCTTTTTCCCCCTGGCCTTAACGACCATTTATAATTGGGATTGATTGTAAATACTGGAACCAGCCTATAGATGTGGGGATTACATTGGTTTATGAACTATGAATCCAAATAAATTAATAGCCCAAGCTATGCACTTTTACATTACCATAGGCTACATTGTCCAGTTACATATCATTAACCTTTTTTTGTTTTTTTGTTTATCAACATATCATTGCCAATATAGGTGTTTATTCTTATATATTTTTTTATAAAAACGGGTTCATATTCCAGTTTATTAGAATAATTGTGTGTTCAAATCTAGTGGAAGTCAATTATAGTCCTTGTATTCATATACACTATTTAGAAGGTATATGGTGCATCAAGATTAGGGTACATATTCCTTATCCCAATTATATTATTCAGGATTTTGTGTTGCCCACAGCACAAATTTTTACAATATTCTGCAAGATTATATTATTTTATTCTGTAGATCAACTTTATGTATTACATTCCTTTTTTGTGAATTACTTGTTATTGGTATTATATTATACTCATTTCTATGTTACTGGGGACTTTATGGTTTATCTCAGCATGTCCCCAGTACAGTACAATATTTATAGCTCATTTTTATTTTTATATTTGTGAGTTACTATTTATGTATACTATTTACATTTATACTCTTGTTCATTTTGTTTTGTTTCTTGTATATTATTTACCATATATGTTAATATATGTTGTCAATGGAGGTTTACATAACTTTGATGATGATACTTATGTATATATATTATATATTATTAGGATTAAAACACCAACCTTAGGGTTGGACCATACCATATTTCCATTGGTTGGTGGTATGTATAAATATTCATGAGTTTTTTGTGCAGGAGAAATGCTTTTTCACTGAGGAAGGCTGCAAAGCCGAAACCGGTTTGAACAGGATTACTATTTATTTAGTGGCATTTCATGCCTGAATTATAGTTATTTTCAATTAAACAGTTTATAACTGCATTTGCTGGCCTCTGGTGTTTTTTTTTTGATTTTGGTAAGGGTGGATCATACTTATTAAACCTGGTGAACGTCTTTGAGAAGATCACTGAAGCCATGGACAAAGGTAAGACAGTGCACACAGCCTATCTCGACCTTGCCAAGGTTTTCAAAGCAATTCCCTACTCTGGCATAGTTGAGAAACTCTACCAGATAGGGATTAACCCTTACATTACTAGATAGGCATCCAATTCGCTCACAGAACACACTCTGTCAAAATTGGTGACTCCACCTCTACTAGTGGAACCATCACCAGTGGAGTACCACAGGGGTCTGTGCTGCACCCCTTACTGTCTGGAATCTATTTCTCAGAAGTCCAGGCCAAAGAAGACAGCCTTTGATTTACCACGTTCACTGATGATTGCAAACTGGCAGCAATCACTGAGCCCCCAAATTATGTCAACATATTACAAGGGCTAACACAAACATATGATTGGTGCCAAAGCCATGCTCTAAACCTAAATGCAAACAATGCATCATGATTCCCTTTAGCAGAATGGAATTTCCTACATATTACAATATTGACAGCACCCCCTGAGTTCACAGCCAGTGGTGTGAGACTTTGGAACACAGGTTGATAGTAATCTGAGCTTTGACCACCAAGTTTCCACAGTGGTAAGGAAAGTATTCTATGTAGCACACCTCATAAGCAACGGCATATTATCCAGATCAAAGGATGTTATAACTTCGCTGTAATCAACCCTCATCAGACCACTAATAGAGGGTAATGCACCCTTTTGCATGTACCTCACCAGACACCTGCAACAGCTGGAGAGACCTCAGAGGTTTCTCACTAAGAAAATACAAAGACTCCAAACTATGACCTACACGGACAGGCTGAAAACCCTATCACTTTACTTTGTCCCCAGGATTTAATAAAATCCATGTAGGCACCGTGTAGAGCCTACATGGAATGCATCCATGCACACAGTCATGGTTCCCCCTCGGCAGCGCACCATGCATATTAATGATGGTGCACTGCTGAGGGAGAGCATAGAAACACAGATATTGAATCAGGGTAGGGAGATGTGTAGAGGCTATGCATGGTTGTGGATGCCTGGTCAGATGCCATGTACAGGGTCAAGCTCCCTGTAATGCTCCCCATCACTATTGAAATGCTGTGAATTATATTAAATGTGTAATACTTCATTGTTATGATGTTTATTTCTTTGTTTTTTTTTTCTATTTTTTTTTCTCTGCATGTTTGCATGGTACGGCGTAGAGTGCAGCAATGCCAAGCTGTGCTCACATATAGACAGCTGACATCTGCTTCACATCTAAAAATAGAAACCAGATGTAATTACTTATCATAATTAATTTCTTGTTTTTTTTTCTCTTTTATAGAATTGTCATTTGCGCAGTGCAGCGCTTATACCTATCTAGCCAACACCTGCATCTAAAAATAGAAACCAGATGTAATTAGTTATTTATTTCTTGGTCTGTTTAAGTGTGTTTGCTTGGCATGGTGCAGTGCGGTGCTCAGCGATGCTGACAGGTAGCTTAGTAGTATATGTGAAGGTATACTAGTTTTCATAATATCCAAGTAGCTAAATGGGTAGAGGTAAGGCCTTATGTGTAATAGGTCCTGGGTTTCAGTTGCCAGCAGGCAGAACATGTCTGTAATTTCATTTACTGTTTTTGTTTAATATAATAAAATCTTGTGAAATATGGCACTCCTGCACAGTGCTAAGGACTGCTTAAATGTGCTAAGCACTGCTTAAACATGCTAATGGCTACCACAGTTTGCATGGTGCTAAGCTTCACTAAAACCATGGTTGTGCGAGTTTTCGGTCTACTCAGCTCTGCTTAGCTGGTTTACATGATGCTAAGTAATGTGTCGCTTTTTTAATGCTGCTCAATGATGTGTAAGGGTCAGAAAACAGCTTATATTAAGCACAATAGATGGGAATTCTTCACCGTTCTTTAAGGTTCAATCAACTGTAGATACGGCAGGCGGTGCTGGTGAGGGTGTGCGCTTTGGGTGCAGAGATGAGGTGTTCAGGAGTCCAGCATCTTTGTTGGGCTTTTGGTAAAGAACCATGAACCCAGGCTGCTGCAGGGCAGTTTCCAGGGCTCAGAGTGTAAGGCAGAGGCCTGGGACTGGTTGGCCATGGAACTCACCAGTGTTACTGGTATCCCCTGCACAGATGAGCAGTGCCATCACCATTATGTTGACCTGAAAAAGAGAAAGAGGGAACCTTGGACACCTGGGTCCAAGAGGCAAGAGATGAGAATGCCCCACAAATATGTAACTATATTTTCCACTGTCTTACCAAAATGGAAGCTAAATGTCTGCAAAACTGGCATGCATAATGGTATGCTTCTCTCCCAATAGGTGCAGCTGAGAGGGCTCACAATGTTGAGCCTCATGCTGGCTGCTTGGCCAGATTGCACCATGAGTGTGGTAAGTACAGATTTATTATGCTAACTGTAGTGCAATAAGCAAGAAAGAGTAAACCATTTACTGCTATAAAGTATACACAAGAAAAACTGGAGTGCAATAAATGGGCAATTAGAGCTGTAGTACAATAAATGAACAATAACAACTGTAGTTCAATAAACAGTACCAATAAAAGTAAGCAAAATGGTGTACAGCAGGATTGTGTTGTCATAACCATTTCAGCAGAGCTGTATGCATTGTGTGTCTATGGTAAGGGTGCTGCAGTCAAGTGTAACAATGTAATAGCTGCAGAATGCAAAACTAATGGACTGCAAACTATATTGCTTAACTCATAGTACAGTTCAAGAGTGTCTCCAGGCCAATATTGGTCACATAATGCTCTCTGTTCCTCCTACTTCAGGTAATAAAGGTATATGGGTCAGGTAGCACACTCTATGGGCAGATATTGTGTGTGGACTTCACAGGTATTTATCAGCAATATCAATAAAGTGTTAAACAGCATTGTTAAGCTAAAATAAATCAATTTTAATATATGCAGTATGGTTGTATTCCATGCATTTGTATTCTACTGTCACTACAGTTAATTATAACACTGTAATAGTTCTAGAATGCAAAAAGAATGTTCTGTAACATGTATAGTTAAACTCATAGTATGGTTCAAGGTTGTCTACAGGCCATTACTGGTCACATAATGTTCTCATTTTCCCACCCCAGGAACAAAAAGTATATGGGTGAGGTAGCCCATGTTATGAGCAGATATTATATGTGGACTTCACAGAAATTTAAAAGCAATACCAATAAAGTGTTAATCAGCATTGTTGATTCCTAAATAAATCTGTTTATTTTCAGTATGGCTGTATTTCTTGCATGTCTGTACTAAGTTACTGCAGTCAATTATTACATTATTTGCAGATGTCCTCTACAGTCACAGCTATTGGGTTCTATTCCAATGCCTGCCAACTAAGGCATGATGGGTGTCTAGTTTATGTACTGTACACAAACATGCCTCTCAAGTGTCACAAATTCTTGTAATGTAATTAAAACTGCATAATCCATCTGTCAGAGGATTACCAGAGAAATGACTACCTGGAATTCAATAAATTACCAAATTCACTTACAGACCACCTTGGTAGTTATATAAGTCCACATTATGTGAAACTGTTCTGTGTAGTTGTATATTTGCATTTATTAATGCTTGGCGCATACTGACCCATGCTAAGAGCTTGAGAGATATGTGTGTGCTACATCAGCTATAGGAGAATTGTAGTCACTGTACCAAAAAGTGACACTACATACCAGTATAGTATATATTATCAATGTTTTCAGGGATATAATCTGCAGTATTGCTAATGGAATGTATTTCTCTCTCTCCCCATCCCTTATCTTCATTTATTTATTATTGTTATTTATTATTATGATTTAATATTAACACATTTTGTTAAACTAACTATATTTTGGAAATGTGGTTTATTATTGTTATGTGTTATTATGATTCAATGTTAAACTAACTGTTTTGTTGGCCTTATGGTTTAATTCTTACTGGCATGCTGTTAACATACTGACTGTTATGTTATTTAGTGTTGTATTACACATAATATACATTAATATGTATTTGCATTAATTAAAATGATGTTCCATACTGTTAATATTAACAGTGGTTTGGTTATTACTAACCTTAACTTATTGGTATACCTCATTTGCCACAGCACATCAAGGTATGCTGGTTCTGGCTGATCTGCCTACCTTGCCTCAGCTGGCCATGCCACTGCACTACCTGCAGCATTGGGTAGTACCGCCCCAAGAGATGGGGATGGGCCCCCCTCCAGGAGCGGTGGCAAAGGGGGAGTTGTCACCCAGGATGAGCTGCCAATCTTGGTGCACAGGATAGTCTACCATGGGTTTCACCACTGCCTGCACTGGACTGATGGCATGCTGGCTGACCTGGTAGGGCAGCCTTGCCCTGGTGTCCAGTCTCCACCACTGCCACCCTCTGGGCAGTGACAGAGCAGTGCTGACAATCCCAAGAGTGGGGATGTGAGTTACTGCTGCCTTGTGGAGATACATGGGACATGGATTCCACAACATCCTCCCTATCCAAAGTATTCACCCCCTCATGTGTCACACACCACCCCTGTCTGCTGTCTTGTCTTGTTTGTCTACAAATGCATCCTCACCTACCCAACTTATCTCCCCCACACATACCTATGTCCCTTCCCCAACATTCCACTCTCAGCTTAAAAAAGTAAAAAATGGGTACCTGTCCCCCCAAAAAAAATTGTCCCATACATAGCTCTCTATTTTGCACATGTGTCCACTAGACACATATAATTTGTTCCAACTGACTTGACAATGCAGTTATGTTATCCTCACCTCTCTCTCTGCGGGTGAGAGTTCAAATTCATGTACAAATTTTGTCAAAGTGCACAGTGGATGGATAGCTATGGTTCTTTCCTACACCCTTCCTGCATATCCCTACCTGCCTTCCACTATGTTTTATCCTCCTGCTTGCACCCCATTTCACCACCTTCCTATCTCCCCATTTTTCTTTTCTTTACATATGCTGCATGGCTCGTTGCATCGTGCAGCTTCGCTAATCTCAGCTAAATAGAACTATATTGACTATATGTGCTTTTAAAATTATAATACACACTTACAAAATCCAAACCCGTCCCATGTTTCAAACCCAAGACCATCACACCTGCAGACCACTGCATTAACCTGCCATGCCACACAACTCTTAATTAAAACAGGTGGTTTAATCAAAACATAGTAATTGCTAGTTACAGTCATTAAGCATGTTTCAGCAGAGCTGCATGCTTTGCCGTGCTGCTCAAACTTGAATAAAAAGTAATGAAACGATGAGAGTGTACCTTGGACTATGCTGCAATAGTTCATCACTAGAAAGCCAAAGACATAATAATGGATGTAAGTGAGGCCTGTGATAGCAGGTAAACATGTGTTTTTATCAGCAACATGTAGAAAGACACCTGCTAAGGAATTAATGGCAAAGTACATGTTCAGCTGGGACCCTGGTGCAGAAATACATCCATATAAAAATCTTGCACATACTGATTGATGTAGAAAATGATTGCCACAGCCTGTATGTGTGCACATATATCTTGCAAATGCACCTGCTGTAGCAGTGACTCAGTAGCTCAGTCTGTTAAATGTCTTACAGACAGTGCATTTTGCCACACACAGTCCTGGGTTCAAATCCAGTGGTGTGCAGCACTGAATTTACACTATTGTGAAGTCAACAATTAATGACTGATTCATGCACTCTTTATCCACACAATGCATTTCAAATGAAATGACTGCTTTTCACTGATGGAAGTCTCAGGCCTGCAGGTATGAACACACCACATATACCTATAGCAAAAGTGGATATGCATTAATTGTCACTTCATGCAGCATTATGCATTCACAGGGAATGTCAACTCAGGTACTGTGAATGAGGGCCACTAATGTCAGAGTGCACCACACAATTATTTCAGATTACCACAGCTGCACAACTAACATACACATTTGAAGTCCCTGCTTGTAACAAGGACTGCCCTCATACACTATGCAAATTACTACCAGACTGTAATACATGGCCTGGCAGTTGCCCAAATGGTGGACATATTCACACTCGCGCGCACACACACACACACACACACATATATATATATATATATATATATATATATATATATATACCCCATCTTGCTCAAAGACACACCAAATATGTTGCCTAGTACTCTGTTATTGATACTGTTGAATAACATACTTAACTTAAACATATGCCTTCACTGAAGTGTAAAGTGTAGCCTCACTCTGGCTTTGCCTCTACAACAAGGCTGACACAGCTCACACAGTTACTCCTACATCTTGTTGCCTTCCAAAGTGCTTACACTATCTGCCTATGTCTATTACCAGCAATAGCAGCTGCAGCCTGTAGCACACGGATCTCTATGTAAATGTTTCTGCTACAGGCCTACCCTCTGCAATGATGTAACCTCCTCAACCCAGTAATGTCTATCACAACATATCAGAAAGTTGCCCTAATGTACACAAAGGCCTTATATATTGTACAGTGGTTGCATGTCATTGGCTGATGATAGTGCAAATCAGCTGTGTTAGCTGCAATTAGCATTTCAGACCCACAGATTGGTTTACAGGTAATCCCTGCTGATGAGAACCATATGTAAAAGGCAAGCAGCTGGCTATGGGGAACCATTATTTATGAGACTTTCCTCACACAGAGCATGCCTTTGTGAAAACTTTACTATCACCACATATCAACAGGGGAGTACTGCACTCCATCAGGTATGTAAATTATTTTGTGCACAATAGGATGCAGATGGGTGAATAGACTTACAGGGAATAGGGATTACACCATTAAGCCTGTCTTAGACCTGTGATAATGACATGTCATCGATCTCCTGCTTTCCTACACCTACACAGGACGTACAATACATCAAGGGTGCATTGTCTTTTGTCATTGTGCACACTGGTCTCATTGGACTGCCTCTTAATAGTGGTTGTAATAGCACACTGCTATTTGTCTGGCACTGTTCTTATGACATATTATCGGGGGGGGGGTGCCCATAGGGGACACAACACAGTAGACCCGAGTGTTGGGTGTATGATCATACTCAGTTGTATGCACACACTGAGCTTGTTTGCATACTGTGGGGTATGACATGTGTGAGCAAGCAGTGAATAGTGCCAGCCATTCTGTCCTTGCTGTATCTCTACATAGCATACTTCCATGTATGTAATCTTGTAATGTGTTCCCCTTTTGCTGTCTTTCAGGAATCATGTACCGTAGATGCCATGCACCCATTTCAGATGGAGAGAATGGCATTATACTGGAAGAATTAAGGCAACACCATCATATCCTAATGCTCAGGGGGAGGCAAAACAGGGAACAAGGGGGGCTGCATTGTGGGCAGACCCTGTCTGTGATGTGAATGGCACAGGCTATCAGGGCAGAACATATGAGCAGGTTCGACACCTCACTATGGACATGCTCAATGGTGCACAACGAAGAGCAGCAGATGTAGCCAGGTATTGTGCTGTCATCGGTGGAGGGGCTGCAGCGGAATAACCACTCTCACCAAATGAGGAACATAGGCACACACGACAGCTCCCAGGCATCCATCACACCATACATTGTGGAGGTGGGTGCTACAGTTTCCACAGCAGAGGAGTGTGCAGGTAAGCTTACTGTGATCACCATTGTAATACTGTAGCAGCCATTCTATCAGGCTGTGCATACCTTTACGTGGGTGTCAGGTCCTTGCTCTTTGGGGGGGGGGTTAACCTTAGTTTTACTCTCAAACTCAGAATGTGATCAATACAACAAGTAACACAGTAGCTACTGTAAATATGAGCTACATGGATGTATTACTTTGTTGTGCTGCAGCATACAGTGGTACTGACATTACCTCATACTCACTTTTCACAGGTCCATCAGGTATTGGCCAAGGCTGTGGTCCTGCTCCTGGTAAGCATGACACTGTTTTGTTAAGGAATGTTTATATTCTATTAAAAGTTAAGGGCCAGAATAATGCCCTGTTTAAACATAATTTCATGTGTAAATAGAGTAGAACTTTTTTTTATTTTTCAGAGCAATCACAGAAGTGTAGTTGAACAAAAAGAAACACTTTGGCAGTTACAGTTATGAGTAGATAAGCACCCTGGTTTAAATGAAGCAATTAATCTAAAATGCCGGGTCTATATTAAATTCTCGAAAGTCAACAGTGTCGAATCTGACATTGTCAACATGAGAATAGCGAAACTGCAGGACATCGAACAAGTAAACGGAAATCTCCATAAGGGAGGATTTCCATTTACTTCAATGTAGTGTGGTCTCGGAGTTGGTATATTTAAGTAGCGGGGGGTGTGGGGGTGTAGGGGGGCTTGCCCCCCCTGTCTACACCATTTAATTTTTTTTGTTGTTTTTACATTTTTTCTGAACAGTCTATGTTTTAACAGCTCAATCACTAAAGGTCGACCTTTAGTGATTCGAACTGTTAAATATTTGATGTTCTAATATAGACTCAAAATGCCTTTTAACAAACAAAAGGTTGAAGGTAAATAAATTAAGCAATGAAATGTGTATTTCTATATATTTATTAAGATAGGTGTACTGGGTTTTTATGTTTTGTGTTATCAAGTATAGTTTCATAGTGATTAATTAAAAGGTAAATTTTACTGGTCAAGTTTTACTTGATTTACTTGAAATGGTTGTTATAAAGGTCTTGAATTGAATGTGTATTTTGTGGATGAATGCAGAGAAGAAAAATGTTTGACCACTAATCCAGTTGTGGGTCTTGGTGGATTTTTCATACACAATAGTGCAGGTATTAATGTACTGCTTTTTTCTTTCTTATCATAGGTGACTGGGGGGGGGGGGATTAGTGTCTGTCTACTATACAACCTGATGTCAACGTCTCTTCAGACTCTGATGATGATGGTGGCCACATTTAGGTACTGTTGGGGGTGTTGGGGGCTGAATCTGTCCCAGAGGTTGGCATCCCTCTTCTGCCCCCATTGTCACCGCACACAGTCAGTATGCCCACACATACCCAGTCCCTGGAGGCCACAGATATTGGACAGTCAGAGGTTGGGGACATTGAACAGGAAAGTGTGGCAACTATGACTGAAGTGAGTTTAGGTATTGGCCATAGCCAGAGAGCTGGTGAGGTTGCACACAGGCAGACTGACGGGTGCTTGTAGGAGGCCTGCTGTTCGTCCATCACTTGTTGCAGGTGTCACATCACGGTCAGTCGGCACATGTTTTGGGCTGATATGGAGGCACAGGCGTGATCTGAACAGAACACCAGATGTATGCTTAGGGTTATGGATGCATCACAGTCTGACATCCATGACTGCCTCCACTGCACTGGGGACACCCTGGATCAGTTCACTGATGCAGTTGACAGAAGGTGGGCTGAGACAGTGTCTGTCTTGGACCGCACCTTGTCTGTGCTGGAATGTCTGGTTGGAGTTGAATGTTGGACCCATGGATGTAGGTTAGCAACCGCATCAGATGAGAGTCCACGTGGCTGTGTACAATCATGCTTCCATAGTGGCAGTACATCCAGCACTACAGAGGGGAGTACTCAGTCCATGCCATGACATGACAGGCCATTGGCTCGTGGTCCTGGGTGGTCCTGTGAGTGACACAGTCCCAGCAGACAGCAGTCACCATCAGGTACTAGCACTGCTTCTGACCTTGGTCATGGAGGTGTCAGTGCATCTCCTGGCAGAGCCAGTTCCCCTGTTTCCCCTGTTCGGGGCCAGAGAAGGTGAACTGTCAACTTTACCATGTATGGTCCAAAGCTGTCCAACATACATGAGTGTAGAGATAGCATTGAGCTTGATTGTGTACACACACACACACTCACACACCACTGTCAAGTGAAGGTCTTCTCTTCCTGACTCACACACATGCTGTCAACCATTTGGGGCATCCTAAACCTCCTGCACCCCCACACAATACCCTGTGCAAGTGATGATACCTGTGTCACATCTCTGTCATCCTTGTCACTGATGCAGGGAAATGAAGCTATGCGGCTGATGCACAGGGTGACCATATTAGTTAACATGTACTTGTGTAATGTAGTGTTTTGCCATGCCACTGGTAGTGGCTACTGACAGACACTGTATGTTGGCATTTGTCATGAGTACGCCACATACTTTTGTGTACCTTATGTTGTATGATATTGTACTGGCTGTGTAGTTACACAATAACAGCTGTGTCATGGACCTGTTTCTGTTTTCAGGAGTCTGTTGGGATTACCTATGGATACACAGCTTCAATAAAGCAACACAGGATGGCATGTCAGCACAGCAGAAATATGTCTTCAGCAATGTACAGCACTATAAGTGCATGGCACCATAGGTTCATTGCAGCGTAGGTCTCCCAATGCTATGTTCCCAGAGTATGACTCTCAGACAATTGCCTATCCACCAGCTGACATAATGCTCTATACATGACATGCACAGTTTCCAGCATGGCTTGCTGGCCTAATATTCTCAAACACCTTGTCAGGCCATGGTTGGTGGAATGAGACTGATGTCTGACATCCATTGCATAGTGTAACAGTCAATGGGCTCTGCCAGTCATAGTTGGTAGGCATGATCTGGCCTTGAGCAAAAGTAACAGTGTTTGGTCCAGTGTCAGTAGGTGTACAACAGTGCTAATGTTCACATCCATGCTAACTGTTATCATGGCACTTCAAGTGACATGACCCAGAGATCTGGTGACACCGCTTGGCACTACATGCTAGTTGTCCTCTGTGCAAGTTAGAATTGCAGTTATTCAGCATGTTGCAACAAGAGAGACATGCAAGGTGTCTGTACAGAGCACAGACATACACATTGCAACTGCAAGAACTTGGCTATACGGGGCAGATGGGACACAGGCTTGTCATGGCTCAGCAAACCTGAGTTATGGACAACTGCCATTAGCAGGCTGTACAATAACAGGTGGACAGTGCTATGTGACAGTTGGGGTGAGGGTTCCCCCACCTAACATTGTGGCACTACCTCCTCATCTAAAAAAACACATAATGTTGTTGTAATGTTGTGTAGACATGGTAAGTGACAAAATTAGCCACCCACACAAAGCAAAATGACAAGGCACAGTGTATTTAAATGTGTGGCCTCAAAGAACAGGTCCAGGTTATCACGGACCTCATATGTCATGATGCCACATAATGGGTCTGTACTCATACCTAACCTGTACTCCCACACTGTCTGCGTCAGCTGCACTCCCCTGTCTCCAACACATGTGACACATGACATTTCTACAACTTGTCCCATAACTTCCATATTTACAGAGCAGTTTGTAACTAGCCTTTCAATGGAAGATACATAGCATCTATTGCATATGCTAACATACCAGGCTATATCCCACATGTGATCTGACTAGGATTAGTTAACACCATTGGGCAACCCTTGCAATTATACTGACACCACTGGCTGCACACCAGCTGGGTGGACAATGGCAACTGTTACACCCTTGCATAGAGGTGGTGCATCTACTGAGCAACAGAACTATACATCTCTCTGTCTACATATCCATATCTGTATGCTTGCAAGCATCACATAGCTGATCAGCAGACATATATGTGATCTACACACAGTTGACTGTACACAATTTGGATGTGTGACAAGAGGATCATGAGTGTTACACATGGTGGACATGTCCAAGACAGTCATCAAGGATCTGGGTGAGGGTACATCAGGGTGTACAACCCCCAGACTGAGGCAAGCCATCTGACTATATCCCCAAAGCACACAATTAGGCATCCATGATACTGTCATTGTAGGGGTCACTAAGTGGCTAATTGATAGCACACATATGCAACATAGAGGCATCCACCTGCAATAGCTGATCTGTACACAGCCGTGCTCACCAGGGCGCAGTCCTGGGTCCTTGATTGCTTGGAATCCATTTAACTACAATACATGCAACTGCTGACTAACTGCAGCTAACAATGTTGGCTGATGCCTGCAAATTGTGAGCACTCATAGAGTATTTCACTGTCCTGCAAAAGGGCATTGCGAACACATGCTGTTGACATACTAATTGCCATAAACACCATGCAAATATATGTAGTATAATTTACATTAGTTAGACTTATGTACCTGGTAAGTAGCACATCAGTCACAACTTGTGATGTATATATTCAGGGGTGAAAGAACTGGGTACACAGACATGGCCACACAGGTTTACACCCAATGTGCCTGAGATCACCATGTCTTTACAGTGGTATGTCAGGAATCATATGGCATAGCTGAGGTTACAGAGACCAGTAAGTGACATACTCTTAACCTTCACATACTCTACCCTTAGCATGCCAATATCTGAATGCAATGGCCATTTGTTGCTGTACCTTTTCAAGCAGTACCAGCAATTGCACACAACAGTATGGTCCTTCACAAGGACACTTCACTTCTTCAGTATGTGTTCATTGGGGATTGTCTGCAATGAGTGTCATTGTCACCTGTGCCATATAGTCTACTCAGAGGTGATATGTGCCTTCCATACAGGGCAATTTGTGACCTTGCTTGATTGCATATGCTGCCTATCTGCAGGAGGTATAGTAGATGGGTAACTCACTGTGAGGACATTAACCTAGTATATGATGTTAGTACTGCATGCTTGTGTGAGAGATTTGTCTAGCAGATGGAAACACACCCTTGAGAGAGAACACTGCCTAATCACACATAGAGCACCTCAGTGCACCTCAACACATGCCATCTGTATGACTGGCTGGGCAACCATCATCCCAACACAAGGTGTCTGCCTGTGTCCCTCTTGGACTGGGGAAATATGTGCTGATCCTGTAATTATGGGTATAAAGTTGTCTATAATTGTGAGGTCTGTATGGCTATTATGCTAGTTAGGTTCAAACATCCTATGGTTCTGTAACATGATGTAAAATGCTCTAACAGGCTCACTCACAAACACGACTACATTGTGACTAGCACCGCTTCCAATCACTATGTACAGAACACGCCAAGGGACACACATAGTGAAAGTTGGCTGTGTGTAGATGAGAAAACGTACTTATGTAATGGTACACATTACAGATCACAGTGTGTGTTGCATGCAACACACATCATGTCTGCTAGTACTATCAGTTTAAGACATATTATACTTGATCAACAGGCCTTATTGTGGTCAGTAATTTGGGGGTCCACATCACCCACTACAAATAAAACACCGCAAAACCCTACCCATTTCTAAGTTATCAAGGTGATCATATTTATGCCATATGGACATACACTAAGGAGTCTGGAGTGAGATTAGAACCCCTACCTATCTAATCTTATACACTATAGATCATAGTACTTTTCGCAAGTATCACAGGTTATGTCTGATACTACACTGTCAGCCGGTAGTCTTAAGGTGGATGACATCATCAGGCCTTGTAGAAATGGGCAGTTTGGAGGACAGCAGCAAGTTACAGGACAAAAAAGTGCATAACCATTGCAGATGGATAGCCCATGAGGGCATGTCTGTTGTTCTGCAGGGGGATACACACACACACACATACACACACACACACACACACACACACACACACACACACACACACACACACACACACACACATGCACGCGCACACACACACACACACACACACACACACACACACACACACATGCAGCAAGTAGCCTGGAGTGAGATTAGAACCCCTACATATCTAGTCTTATTCACTATAGATCACAATACTTATTGCACGCACCACAGGGCGAGTCTATTGTATATGTGATTTTAGGCACAGTGCTTGTGCATTACACAAACTAGGCTTGTGTTGAACAGCATCTCTGGCCTGCAGAGTAATATTGATTCATACTGTTATCAGAATCTAGTATCCTAGTATTGGGATAACTGTTATTATCCTAGCTGTTTGTACAGTTACCAGTATGGCCATATGTGGCTGCTTTCCATTAGATTGGCAAACCTGTGGGCAGGAGCAATGTGCCCTAACATAGTATAGTAATTCTTACAAGTAGTGTGCAGGTTAGAGACTTACTTTGCGAATGCAGCAGTTGACAGACCTGTAGCTCAGGGGTGACTCTGTGTGACACAAGCAGTACACAGCCAATACATGGATGAGTACAGGTTGTGTGGGTTGCTTGGCATTAACAATTTTAATATATGCGAGTAGGAGGAAGGTGTCAGTCCCTAGGGCCCTAGGTTGTCAGTGAATGTGCTATGCTTTGTCTCTTAGCTAAAGCCAGGGCATACTGGGCATGCCTACGTCTGCCTACAGGGACATCATCAGGGGGGTTCTGCCTTTGAGTCCTCCTGTGAGTGTTGCTGTGATGACCTAGGCACTGGTGGGGGCTCTGTATCCCTTCCCTTTGCTGATTCTGCTACAGCTGTTTCTGCAGCATCACATTATGTAGCATGGCACATACTGTGAATATCTGTGCACATGTGGCTGGAGTATACTACAGGGTTCCATCAGATATATTGAGGCACCAGAAGCAGAACTTCAGAAGCCCAAACACATGATCTATGATGTTCCTAGTTTGTGCGTGTGCCTCATTGTGGTGTTCTTCCGTGGGTGTGTGTGGATTTCTGATGGGTGGCATCATCCATGGTTCCAGTGTGTAGCCAGCATCCCCCAGTAAATGGCCATGTGGGATGTCCCCCCTAGCAAACATCTGGTACAGCTGTGATGCATGCCAGATATGGGAGTTGTGATAACTGCCAGGGCTGCCAGCACACACATTTATGATAATGGCCTGGGCATTGAACATGACCTGGCAGATGATGGAGTGGTACCCCTTATGGTTGGCATAGAATCTACACTCCTCACTGGGTGGTGACTTGATGCGTACATGAGTGCAATCTATGGCACCCAGTACCTCAGGGTAGTGTGCTGCATGGTAGAAGTGTTGCATGTTGCTGGCCCTCACCTCTGGGGTGAGGGGAAAATAAATGTGCTCACTGGCATGTGATAGCATGGCATCCAGGAACTGGTGGAGTACCCCGGATGCTGATGCCTGTGAGACCCCCATCATATCCTCAGTTGGTCTTTGGAAGGTACCTGTGGCTATTATCCTAGGGGCTACACATACCTTTGTTTCCACTGGGATGGGTCCCCTCTGTTAGCTCTGGGTCTGAGTTGAGGGTGGCAGAGCTCAGTGAGTTCTTGTAGTATGTCCCTGTCCAACCTGTAGGACTCTACAATCTCCAGCTCATGTAGCTGCCTATGCCTATTGTTAGCAGCAGCAGCAGCATTGACTTCAGCATCTGGCACATACAGATATAGCAGACCTGCAGCAGCCCCTAGCATTCTTTCAGTTAAAATTCCCAAGTCTGTACTCCAATGGTGCAGAGTATGGAGGAAAAATCAGATTGTAGGGTGCATGCATACTTTATAGTGCTGTGCTGTAGGTGCTGACTGTGTGATTGACTACCTGTGATGTATTCCACTTGCCTGGTATATAATTAACATCATTTAATGGCCCTAGTTTAAGTTAAACAGGGGTCAAACTAATTAATATATCATTGGCTTTTAGATTCTCTCAGTACTGTGGCGTACCATGCAAACACGTGCCTTGTAGGTAAACAAAGCTTAGCAGTCAGTGTGCACCCCCCAAGACTTCCACTCTCAGATGGTGGTGCACAGTGCAAACACACAGAAACATGTGCCCCTTAGCTAAACAAAGATTAGGAGTTAGTACACACACTCCCCTGAAAGGACATGCTCAGCACGGAGGCACGCCATGCAAACAGGCACAGCCAAGCTGAAATTAGCTGAGAATTCATTGGACACACCCACCCCTGATGTCAGCTACCTCCTGTGTGAACACCAACATGTTTCTCTGCCTACATAGAGGGGATATGCAGACACGATTACTCCTTTATGCTAGTCAGTAACTCCACCTCATTTGTATAGGAATCCATGCTCACAGCCTGGAAACTGCATGCTTCAAAACCCTACCACGTTAGCAACAGCATCAATGCACCATTATAGATACTCCATGCAGGGTCCTGTACTACATTTCTGTCACATAATATTAATTTTGTTTTTTCCATTTTTTTTTTATAAATCATGTTTGCACTGCGGGGCACGCCATGCAAACATGCCCAGATTATTAAAAAAGTATATTATTTTAACTTATTTTTGTTAACTTTTCAGACACACGGAGGATAGATTTGCTCATATCTGTATGTGGTATGCCATTTCTGTCCATCTATCTACATTTTTACTGCCTCTTTTGTCTGTCTACATTCTTGTACACAGAATTTTTCTGTGTACACTATAGACGCTGACATGGGGTCTGCAGAGCTGCCTATCTACTTGCTGGATTGCTCTACCCGACTCATTTGCATGAGATTCACCTGTTTATGAGGTGATTTGCATGCCACACAACTTGCCCTGTTGGTGCATGCATGCGTGCCACCCAGAAGTGCTTACTGAATCTAAAACCTGGTTACTTTCTTGTAAGCAGCATGGCATAATGCCTACACAGTAAAAAAGACCATGTGGGCTTTATTAAATTCCCCCCTGTATCTTATAGGCTGCTGAGAGGTGACTAGTGCTTGGCTTATAGGGCAGTCTCCAACTCTGCCCTAACAGAAATGCTGCACAACCATAAGTAAAATGGCACAAGAGTCACTCACTCTAGGGATCTCAACCTAGCTTGTAACATTAACAGGACATGCTGGACAGACAGATGTATCTCCTAGAGACTGCTGCTTCTCTGGAATAGACTTCATATTCATGTAAAACAGAGCTCCTCATTGATGCTATTCAAACGCAACCTAGATAATTGGATAGGAGACCACAAATTGGAAAGGGGTAGCCAATGTTGATTACAGACCAACTCTGTTCATAAATCAGTTCTGTGAACTACCCAGAAAGCACAAATGGGGATACTTGGGATAAACATGGCTAGGCTTGTAAAGGCTCTATGGCTGCTAGACTAGTAACCTCCTATGAACCTATGAATTACATTGATCCTCCAGGAAAAAAAAATATTCTGAAGACAGCAGGATATAGCAGCTTGAATCTCACTTCTGCCTCTCAGCATTCCCTGATTACTGTAATAAAATTGTTCTCTTCTGCCTGGTGTATAGTGAATAATCATTTTCCACAAACATTCTACCATCTACAACTTTTAATACCTTGACCTTTTGCCACAGTTTTGTCAGGATCAACTCTTTTTGCTGGTAGGTTTGCATTTTTACTAATAAAGGTCTTGGCTGGTTCCTCATGGCCTTATCTGGAGAATACACATGGTGTGCCCTTTCAATTAACAGTTCCTGTTTTGGAATAGCAGTCCAGTTGCTTATTTGTGCTTTCATAAAAATTAATACGATGTGCTTCTTAGTTTCTCTGGTACAGCAGAAAATCTCAGATTTTGCCTACGTGCTCTGTCTTCTAAACTTACCATGTTTGAAACATCTCTTCTTGAGCAGTCTGATACTCAGCCAGCCTTTTCTTCATTTCAGCCTCTGATTTTTGCAGTTTTAACAGCTCATCTGAATATCTGTTTAAAGCTTCTTCTATTTTCCAGCTTTTTGTTATTTGAGTCCATATACTCCTTAGTGTTTGCTTTATTCTAATCAGTTCTGAGCACATTTGACTTATTTTTCCTGTAGATTAGTGATAGCCATGTCTTGTATCAAAGCTGGAGCTTGAACTGCTTTTTGCTGAACAGCTGCAAGACTCTTCCCATTCAGTGTTATCTTTACCTTTTCTGGTTGATTTTCTTTCAGGCTTTCTTAGTTTCTGTTTTGCAGGCATCCATGCAGTGTAGAAGCTAGTAACTGAATTTTACTCAAATTGACAGAATCTCTGGCTGCAGTTTATCAGTTTCTGTTTTCACACTGGGAGGGATGAGGTCAAGCTACTTAACAGTGTGCAGCCATCCTGGAAGTGAATGTTTCTTTTTTTATTGACTGTTGTCAGTGTATTTCTTATATGGCTATAAATACACTAGACAGCATGAAGTCTACAAGTTTAATATTAATATTTTAACTATGAAGATATTTTTAATTTAGCTTGCTTTTGGCAGCCACATGGGTGTGAAGGTACTGTGTTGAGCCACACCAGTCTGTCTGGTACTTAATGGAGATGAAGAAGGCTATAAGCTGTTAATGAGCTACTTCAGTAGTGCAGGGTTTGATTCCTTCAGCCTTCATTTATCCACTGTGTGACTAACAAATACACTTCACCAGACAGTGCTCCTAGGATGCCCCTGAAAAGGGACATTTGCATCCAGTGGGCTGTTCTAAGCTGCTAGCAAATGTGTTACACATTTATCTTTTGAATTACTGCACTGTTCACATAGTTGTTAATTAATGCTTCACGTTATTCTGTTTGACCTATGAATCCCAACATTGTAACTGAATGTGTTACCAGATGCATTTTCAATAAATGTGAACTTTAAGAGAAGTGAAGAGAACTTTACTGTTGCTCATGCTGTCTATTTGTACTGCAAGGCTGTTTTGCTTAGTAAATGGCTGTCAGTATTTTTGCTGTAAAATTTGAAATAATAAGTTTTAAAATAAATCTAAACTCTGTGATCAAGAAAAAAAAATAAACAAGAAAATAGTATGTGCATTGACAGGTTTGAATAGTGTTTTATGGTAATTGGGAAAGCCAGACAAATAATCAGATACTGGTATATTTTGGGGGGCAGTTCATTATCCTGCTTAGGGCCCCATTTGACCATGATCTGGCTGTAAGCTTGCATATAGTGCATAGTGATGCTAGATCTGTTGTTTTATTCATTTTTTAACTGAGTTAAATTTATAGTTCAATAATTCTTTCTTGTGTCATCTAGTGTTCCACCCAGCTATGTACTGTAGCCCTTACCCAACACAGGCACATTCCTGCTGTTGCCTCTTATAAGTACTTTTTCCCTCATAACTCATGGACTGCTGCAATCATTGAATAATGCCATATATTAGGGTTTCATACTTCTTATAATATAAAATAACCTTGGTTACACTACGTGATTAGTTAGTGAGATGGGTGAATGCTGCTGCATTTTATATCAAGGATGCAGCATGCAAAACCTTCCCCCTTTTACTTTACGTGTCTTTTTTAAGATAACTTTTATGATGTGGAAGGGTACAAATGTTGTATCTTTTTAGTGCCTTTAGGGCAGCTATATAGAGTATCCCTGATGTCTAGTGTTCCCCCCACCCATGTCATCTTTCTTTTTTTTCTTTTGAATGCCTTTACGGCACAATATGCAGAGCATCCCTGATGTCTAGTATTCACAGCCCCCCAGTATTGCAGGATTTGCACATTAGTCTAGTGTAGAGGTATGACAGCACACACAAACTTACTTAATAGAGCAACATATTTTGTACACATTTTCTGAAGGATATGAATTCTAAAGCTCAAATGTCTGCCATTATTTTCTGACTTCAGTCCTCAATGATTTGCCAGAGACTTTCCAGAAAAAACACAATTTTATTACAAACAGACTAAAAATATGAGGCAAAAATCTGGACGTTCTGCAAAAAATTGGACAGGTCTTACACCCACCTCTTTCCCTCTCTTTCTCTCTCACACACACACACACACACACACACACACACACACACACACACACACACACACACACACACACACACACACACACACCCCTGCCCTATATGCTGAGTAAGTGCCTTACTGCAGGCATTTCCAGGTGACAGCACATAGCTATTTAGCATATGCCTCCCCCCGAGAATTCCTCATTAGCATTTCACATGACCACAGTGACAGCCCACCATAGTCCTGCCCACTATTGGGCTAAAGCATCGTGGTAAGGCTGTCTCTGAATTGGAAAAGGTTACTGTAGGGCAGCAAATTTTCTGAATCAGCCCCCAGGTATAGCAAATTAAAATATGTTAGACATCTGGCTTGGTAACTGGGTTTTCAATGCTAGTCTAAGGGTGTCAGTGTTCATTAATGGCCTTTGGGCCTGAACACTGTTTTTTTAAACTTATGAACCTGACTGAAAGGTAAAAACTGTATTTGTAAGATAACTAGCTTGCAATGCAATGCATTGATTATTATTTAATTTATTACGCATTATTATAATTAATTATTAAGTTAATTAATTTCCATAATATGGACCCAAAATGATCCCATATCTTTTCCTTTCTTGGTCCATATAACAGGTTCACAAGCTTTGGCACCCAGGATGGTATACTTTGGAAAGCCAACAAATGACTTGATTCTAAACCAAAATCCAGATGAGCTCTGGAAAACCCAGTCTTTTCCTTGATCCAAAAGCTCATTCACTCCAATCCATGATGCACCCAAATATAGAGTTTGCTAGCACTAGCTGTCGTTCTAAATTCAGGTTTACTAAATAAACTTCTCAACAAAAATGACTTGACTTTTTCTCATGGTGCCTTGAATATAAACTCTCTATTTTTCATGACAATACCACTAATGTGTTGGAAATCATTCAGTTAATTTTAAATTAATTTTATATTAATTTCTGAGGCACATTCAACCATTACATATTAATAAGTTGGGCAGCACAGTGGTGCAGCGGTTAGCTTTGTCACCTCTCAGCAAGAGGTTCTCCAGTTCAATTCTCAGCTGGGGTGCCTTCTGTGTGGAGTCTGCATGTCCTCCCTGTGTTTGCATGTGTTTCCTCAAGGTGCTCTGGTTTCCTCCACATTTAAAAGGCATGCATATGGAGTGTTCCTCCCTGGGCCTCCTCTGAAAATGGGCTCTGTCCCAGTTGGATTTTCCCAGTAAACAAATGTTAAATAAAAGTCTCTTTAACTGGTTCTTTTGAATAACCATGTTAGTTTCTAAGTTATTTCATAACAACTGAATGCCATTTCCTTTCAGCTGGCTTGATAAGTAAGGACTAATTCCAAGGAAAAGATATGATGTGAGAGGCAAGCAAGCAACTAGATATGTCAAATAACTGCCCCTTACTCATAGTCCAAGACTTACACTGCACCCTTGTCTTAGGCATTAGAGAAGACCAGAAAGAATGAGATATACATTGCCTCCACTATTAATGATCCTCATATTAGTGTAGAGCATAATAGCAGTAGGTAGATATAACAATAGAGTGAGGGTGAATTTTAACTTACTTATACCAATGGTATGAGCAACGCTGCATATGCTCCTTCAGAGCCCCACATCTAGCTTCTACTCTGCTTGTAATTTATCTGAACCTCCCCCCATTAACTTTACCACTAAATATGTAATACACTTCCTGCTCTGTTGTACCAATAAGAAGATCTTGACCTGCACTTCTTGGGCATAATTTACACACACATCCTGTGTCTTACTCTGATTTACTTACAGACGGAGACCTCTCCAATCTCATTCAGTAGATCTCTGATCAGACATAATCTCTGCTGTGAAGAACAAGGGAAAGGCAATCAGAAAGTAATCCTCATATATCATTATCATGGCCAAGTTACATAAATCAGATCTTACATCGAATCCTTCTAGTCATCTTGTGAATGTTTGGGCAAATGGCCTAACTGCTAAAATAAATAAAATGTGTCACAAAGAGAATCCTTATGTGCGTCCACATTTTATCTTGCCCCAAAGTTAACGTAACTCTGCACTCTCACTCATCTGCATTGTGCCACACATAAAAGTTTGATGGAAGCTAAAACCTTTGAGCACCGCATAGCTATAGCCTATATGAACCATTAACTTAGTGCTGTCTGTGCAATTCCTTTAGATTTACCATTGGCAATGCATCCTAACAGTCTCTGCTGTTAAGGTATAAATCCAAACTGATCTGAATTACAAAAAAAAAAAAAAAAAAAAAAATTAACCTTAAACCTAAACTGAATTGGGGGACTTCGTCCCCCCCCACATCCTCCCTACTTAAATATACCAACTCCGAGATTACACCGCAGTGAAGGAAATAGCAAAGCTCCGAAAACGTCCCACTGATTTTTTTTTCCCTAGGAAAAAATTCAATGTGCTGTGGCTTTGCTATTTTCCACTTTTGGACTTTAGGGTTCGATATTACAACATTGGAACTTGTTTTAGTTTGACATTGTAATATAGACCCGAACCATCTGGGTATCTTTCTTCCACATTGCTCTTGTTTCTGCCTGCAAATCCTGATATTTTATGACTTTGTGTCTCTCCCTATATGCAAGATACTGTAGTCACTGGGTGCAGTGATTTCAGTAATCAATACTACTTTTGTCTTCTTTTCATGGAACACTATATCTGGTCTTCTCACATCTGTCTTGTGAACTGTTGGTAATGGATGATCATATGTGATGTAGATTTCATCATTTTCTGTGAGGCTTTGTGGCTCATGTTGCCAGTGTTTTTCAGCTACTTGAATATTATGCTTGCACAATCCCCATTGTTAACAGTCTTGCCACATTATTATGCCTTTCAGTATACAGTCCTTCTATCATTAGTATATCACAGCCAGCAACAAGGTGTGCTACTGTTTCCAATTCTGTTTTACAAAACCTACATTTGTCTGTTTCTCCCAAATGTTCAATGGACTTTGTAAACCAATGTGTACATAGTCCACTATCTTGGGCTGCCAATATTAAACTTTCATCTTTTGGTTTGAATTCGCCTCTCCTTAACCATTCCTGCATTCAGTCCTGATCAACATTAGATTATTCCAGGAGTTTTATATACTTGTAAATATATTTAAGCATTTTCCACATTTCTTGCCTTCTCATCTGATCCTTCACCTTATATTCCTTCTTTTGTTTTTTGGCACATTCAGTTGCTGCCTGATTTTTATCTACTTCTGGTTTGATTTCCATTTCCACTTGATGCTGATATGCTTCTGCTAGACTAAGTAGGGATGTCATCTTACATTTATTCTCCTCAGGTTTCAAAACTTTCACTATATTTGGATCTTGTGAGGTCAGCAGATATGTATGCAGTCCCACTATCACAGATTTATACATGTAATCAGTTTCAAGTAGGTCCATACCTCCTTTGGAATGAGGAATATATAATCTTGGTATGCACTGAATTTTATAAATCATTTGATGAGCATAAAGCATCCTTCTTGTTTTCCTGTCTAATCTATCCAACACGTTTTGGGGCCAGTCAATCACTCCAAAATTGTAAGTTAGGACAGGAAAAGGAAATTGGTTTATAACTTGAATTTTGTTCCTAGATGTCAGTGCTGTTTTCAGGATTAATTTAAGTATTCTAAAATAGTCCTTAGTAAGTTTTATTCACATTTATTCATATTTTATTGTTGATCATTCATCAGTTCCCAAATATTTATACACTCCCTCTTGCTCAAGTTCTTTTATATCACATTCTTGTCCCAAAGTGATGTTTTCTTGGTGCTGCAGCTTTCCTGCTTTAAAGGTTGCTTTTGCACATTTATCAAGACCAAATGGCATTGTTATATCATCTGAAAACATTTTGTCTACTTGCAGTTGTGCTTTCAGTTCCTCATTTGATGAACTATATAGTTTTAAATTATTGACAAAGAGAAGATGAAAAGTCTTTACACTTTGTTGCTTTCTGGGAGCCAAATTATAGCCATGACCTAATCTGTTAAGCAAACAACTTAATGGGTTAAGGGCAAGGCAAAAGAGCAATGGTGACAGAGTCACCCTGGAATATTCCCCTTTGGATTTTTATCCCTGGAATAATAATTTGCCCTTTATTGTGGCTTAACTGCAAACTTTTTTTTCATTGTTTCGTGATTCCTGTGATGTAGTTTATCAGTGTAGGGTGTGTCATATATTTTTAAGCACTTTTATCCATGAATGTGGAATACTGTCAAATGCTTTTTTGTAGTCAGTCTATGCCATACTTAGATTCTTCACCATTTTACAGTTCTCCACTATGGCTTTATTTAACAACAAATGGTCCTTTGTTCCATATGACTTTCTTTTATTGCCCTTTTGTTCTATTGACATAATTGAGTTTTCTTCTAAATGACTGTAAACTCTGTCAGCATTAATTCCAGTATATAGTTTATCCATCATTGGAAGGCAAGTTATATTTCAATAGTTTTTAGGACAGCTTGCAGGTTCACTCTTAAGTAGGAGCATTGTTTTTCCTGTTGTTAGCCAGGTTGGTGTCTGTTCGAGGTGCACATATAAATAGTTCTTACTCATGGCTAAATGTCCGTGCAAAGATGTATGTACATGTAGGAAATATATGCCTTGTCTATGTGGGACATTGTTACATGCATCAGTAATGATATGTACATGCATTTGTACTGATAACCTCTTACGATTCCAAATCTATCTCATCTGGAATGTGACATATACCATTAAGTAGCCAGACCACATTTTTAAGTTTTTGTGTTAATGCATAACTTTCAGAGGTGGAAATGTGTTGAAATCCTCCAGTAGTATTATAATTTATAGGTAAGACCTAAGCTAGCTGCATTTGTGGACCATTTTAAGCCTAGCTAATTTTCTTTAATGAGAATCAAACCCTGAACCTCTTGTCTACTACCCTAGATGGCGCTTGAACCTGCAATCTGTGGATTAGGAGGTCAATGTCTTATTCATTAGACCACTATACAGTGAATCCACAATTAGATTATAAAGCTTTTTCAATTTAATATGGGAGGGGAGACTAGAGTCTAAATTAGAGCTCGTTATTTTGATTTTCCTCTCTGTCTTCCTCCATTTTCCAACTACCACCCCTTTTTTTGCTAAAAATTCACTAAGTTCCACAGAGAATGCATTCTACCAGACAACAATATTGTCACTATCTTTCCTTTTTCTTTCCAAACAAGGAACTAGCCACAGCACAGAATCCCATCCAATTCAGTTTATGTTTTCCACATTCGCTGCATTTCTTGGATTCACATTAGATCAGGTTGCTTTACTTTTTGGGAGATCTAGTATGTAATAAAGTGTATCTCATTCATTGTATCTTCCTAACCCTGTTTCAGCAAATGACTAATCTGCGAATATGTTTTGTATTGTTTTGCTGGACTATGACATCATAGTAGATGAAAGTTCTATTTCACTTTTCCCATATGCTGTGCAACCATGGAGATAGTATATTTTGACAAAGAGGGTATGGGGGTGCATGAAGGCTTGCTTCCTGCACTTCAAACCAAAATCCTGAAAGTTCAAAATCCTGAAAGTTCAAAATACTGATCAAAAAAAGACCAAAATCCTGAAAGTTCAAAATACTGAAAACTCAAAATACTGGATCTCATAATACTGAAAAACACACAGGATAACAACACTTACTATATTCCAGCACAAGTACATACAGAAACAAATAAAAGACAAACCATATTACTCTTCTCCAAGTATAAGCAGGGGGGCAAGCACCCCTACACCTCCCCCATGTGGAGGGCTGCACCCGCACACCCCCTGCTCCCCTGCTACTTAAATATATCAACTCCGAGATTGCACTTAGTGTAGTGAAGTGCAATCTCGGAAATGATATATTTAAGTAGTAGGGGGTGTGGGGGTGCAGACCCCTCACATGAGGGGGCACCAGAGAGGCTTGCCCCTCTGTTTATAGTTGAAGGGTAATATGTTTCTGTATGTGCATGTGCTGGAATATAGTAAGTGTTGGTATCCTGTGTGTTTTCAGTATTATGAGATTCAGTATTTTGAGTTTTCAGTATTTTGAACTTTCAGGATTTTGGTCTCAGGATTTTGGGCTATCAGGATTTTGTAGTGCTTATATATATATATATATATATATATATATATATATATATATATATATATTTGTTTATTAAACATACTGCAACTATGCAACTGGTAAGCCGTGCATCTGCTTCTCATATTGCATTCACATTTTTAGGTGCCTACTCTTATGGCTTCATAGAATGTAGATTGGAATAATGTATGCCTAATGAAGCCCATCATAAAAAAAACCTCCCAAAAAATCCAGAATATACCTCTGCGTGTATGCCATTCTATCATAGTTTCTAAAGACTCCTTGACTAATAGCCAAAACTCCAACCATACTGACCAAAAAGTAAATATAGAAATTAGAAAAGCAATGTTCCTGCTCTTACACCAGCACATTCTAACTCACATGACCTTGTCTGTGGCTTTCTCTGTGGATTAGCAGTACCAAACATCTAATACTTCCTATATTATTCTGTTGAATGTCAAATGAATCCCAAAGTATCACTTTCTCTCTTTTTATGAAATAAGCCAGAAATGTCTAATTCACAACCCCCAATGTGTGAGCCATAACACTTTAAACTTCACATATTTTAGGAAGATGTAAAATCTTTGGCAGTCTAAAGGTTTGTGATAGCTTTACTTATTAAGATATGAAAATTTGCAAAGGCTCAATGTGCTGTCTAATGGCACCTAACCTCATAAATAAATTATTTTGTGAATAAATCCAAAGGGGGAGACAAAAGGAAAAGTAACCCATCCCTTACAAAATGACATATCAGACTAAGGATACTCTTTCGGAATAGCACAAAAAAGTGGTTGAGGCCGATGCAGCAGCTTAACATCAGCAATCCTTCTCCAGTTTCAAAGAAAATAGTAACAACTGCCAGCAATATATTTCTACAACTTTCCTATAAAATATACAAAAAAAAACCAAAAAAGGTGTTCTATTTCATCCTATTATATTCACTGGAAGGAGGTATTGAACTTGGAAGAAAACCTGCTTTGGTTGAAATTAAAACATATCCTAGCACTGGGATCTCAAACTCTCAACCTTTGTGACTTAAGTAGCCCTCAAACTAGCTTAATTCTGAGTGAAGGAAGCTACTACATGACATTTCTAGCTGTACTGACTATGTTACAGTTTGTCTTGGAGCCAGGAATCTCCCTGTCTCTCTCTCTCTCTCTCTCTATATATATATATATATATATATGCACACACACACACACACACACACACACACACACACACACACACACACACACACACACACACACACACACACACACATAGATATATAGATACAGATTTACCTAGTATTAATCTATTTTAGTTAAACATGACCTCCCTATTGACAACACACTTTGGTTGACAAAACAGATGGTTGATGGTTGTCTGAGAATGGACACCCCATGTGATTGAGGAATATGTCCTTTCCCAAGGGACTGTGCATTCTTGGAGTTGCAATAAATAAGCATCAGGGTGTGGGGGTGGGGCTCAGCCTCCAACCCAAATGTGAGGTGTAGGAGGGCTTGCCCCCCTAAAAAAAAAGTTTTATTATTTGCTTATTCCATGGATTAGTCTCAGAACATGCACAGTAGTGCGTTAATGTTTGTTTGTTGATGTAAGTGTGTTGACATTAGTGACATCTATGTAGCAGCTGTTAAAAGGCTGCTAGTATATCCATACATTAAGATATATATATATATATATATATATATATATATATATATATATATATATATATATATATATATAATATATATATATATATATATATATATATATATATATATATATATATGTAGATATAGATATATATCTATAGATGTGTGTGTGTGTGTGTGTGTATATATATATATATATATATATATATCTATATATATATATATATATATATATATATATATATATATATATATATATATATATATATATAGATGTAAATATATATATATATATATATATATATATATATATATATAGATATAGATGTAAATATATATATATATATATATATATATATATATATATTGCTAAAGTGGGCAAACATATCTTTAACCCTCTGTGTGATCGCAGAAAAGCAGAATGAGTAAAATTTAAACATGAGTAATAATGATAACGTAGGATCTAAACAGGAAGTTGGGTAAACCCAACAACCATTACTTGCATTTAAACTATATAACAACATTTTTAATTAAATACACAGTACTATTATGTGTAGTTCACCCATACCATGGTCTTAGAAGAGTCAAGTTTGGTGCTGCTTTAGCATTGTTATGCTTAAGTAAGGGGTTACAGGGATTCTCCCCCTCATGGGTGGTACAGGTGGGTGTGACCACTGCAAAAATGCTTGCTTTCCAACTGGATTGAGAGTGGAACTTTCAATTACTTTTGATCAGTTTGGTTTTGGTTGTGTGTTCATCAGAGACTCAACACGTTGACCTAGAACCATTGCAATGATACTAAAATTTCATCAGTCTCAGACAATACTTTCTGATCATTAAGTGAACATTCCAAATGTACTGGGAGTGTAAATGAAAAAATCTGTGCCTCACTCCTCAAAAAAAAATTCTGTTTCTTTATCAAAATGTCAGGATAGACTTTATTAAACTGAAATATAAAGACATCTAGAAATTAACAGATCCAAGTTTACAAACAGCTAGCAGCAACAATTGCTTAACTCTGAAACCCAGGGACTTTACTACAACTCTCCTCATACCTCTCAACTTCTTAGCAAGAAATCTAGACAAAGCCTAAGATAAGTGGGGGAAAACAGGCCCAAAAATAGGACAGTTTTTAAATATTGCTTTTATGAACTTAGAAAGTTGGTAGAATAACAGGATATACATTTGCATGCATTTTCTGAGAGATATGAAATCGGAAACTCAAATTTATGTCATTATTTAGTGACATCAGTCCTCAGTTATTTTTTTGAAAACCATAAATTCTGTGTGGAACAACCCAAAAATATGAGCCAATATTCCACAGTTTCTGTTAAGATCTGGACAGTTGAAAGCTATGACTGCCCTCCAAGCATTATTCTTAAATTTAGTTTTTTTCATATGATGCTCAAAAGTTCTCATTTTTTTGTCAAGTGGGACATGTCTACCATGTCTACTGTTTCTGGTAGCCACTTCATGAAAAGGTCCACCATAATCTGACCCTCCAGTCTTTCAGGTAGGCCAGAAATTCTGATATAGTTATTTTGTTGCACACAGCTTTCTTGATAGTCTGCTGTGTTTAATATGTTGTGCTTCATTCTCAGATGATCTCCCATCTACTTAAGTTACCGTGGTGATTTTCTCACTTTCAGCTCCTGAAATAATTATGTGATTAATAAGATGAAAGTACCTTATGGCTGTTTTATATATCAGTGACTTCTTTCACAAATATCAGAAAAGTGTATTTGCCAATGTCTCTCTAGAACTGATGTGGCTGAATTCCCCATTGCTGCCATTAGACATCTAACATACATTGACCAGTTTGACCCAGGATGTCAGGTACTTGCTGTGAGAGCTGACTTTGGCCATTCTTTCCTAATCATTTTGGGATGCCGAGTTTAATGTTTATTTTGTACCCTGACATATGCTAAGACAGGTTTCTGCATTTTGATCACACAAACCTGCCTTTTTTCAGTTTGATATAAAACTTCAACACTTTATTACGCTTCACTGGAGATCAACCTTTGGCATGCAGGCACATGCCTGGAAGTCTGAGACTAGTACTCTACAAAGTCTTCATAAATTATATTGTAAAAGTTTTAGAAGGTTATATATGCCAGTTTGTCAAATACACAAAGTTTTGCAAGATAATTGCTGCACAAGAAGGAATTAAAAATGAGTTGGCAAAACCTTAGGAATGGTCTAAACACTTGCGGTATAAATTTTGTATGACAGATGCAAAATTAGTGCATCCAATAAACAATAATCCTGTTAAGGAGTACAAGACAGAAGGGAAGCAGTAACAACAACAACAAAAGCAGAAACGGACATGGGACTAGTTAGATCAGATGATGTAAACATATGTTAGCAATGTTACAAAGTACCAGTACACACCGAGGGGATATTCAAATGTGTAGAAAGAGGATAAAAATAGAAGAAAACAAAAGATTTTTTTCATTTTTATAAATGGTTTAACACCCATGTAAGTACTTTATGCAGTTTTGTACATCTTATCTTCAAAAGAAAATAGAATGCAGGCAGTTAATAGAGGTCAACAAAAATGGTGCAATGCCTTTTCTAAGAAGCACAGTAAGCGAGACTAGAAGAATATGTGCTGTAAAGTCACAATTTGTACCTACCTGAGATTGACATCTGGCTACGCTACTTGGACGATTGTTGGCTTGTATGGAGAGGGGGCATTGAATATCTTGAGGAATGTGTTGATTATCTAAATTGTAACAAATGGGGGGTAGAATTCACCGTAAACTACAATGCTAATGAAATTAACTTTCTTGATGTACACTTAGAGCGTAAACCGGATCATACTTTAAGAACTATGGTCTATAGGAAGTATCCCCAATATAATAGTTTGTGACATGCCTCAGGTCTCCACCCTAAGCATATTATTAACAATATTCCCAAATCCCAGTTTCTCAGAATTAAGAAAATTTGTTCCTCACAGCAGGACCTTACTTATTGCCATCAGGATTTAACAAACAGGTTTTTGCAAAAGGGGTACAGCCAACACAATGTAAAATCAGCATTACTATGGGCTCGTAACCAACCAAGGGACAGCCTCCTGACATATAAAGATAAATATACCAGGAATAACCAGAATATTCTCGGGTTGGTTACCACCTTTGGTAGGAACACTGGGCATCTCATTGGGATTATTGACAAACATTGGAACATACCTAAAACTAACACATGACTGGATGATTGGTTGGGTGATAGATGTCAGTTTTCATACCGAAAGGGGAAAACACTAGGCTCCCATTTCTCACACTATAAAAAGATTATGCATAAGGAGGTTATCTATCATCAAATGACTTTGTCAGGGGAGAAACTAGTTGGGTGTTACCCCTGTGGACATTGTTCCTTTTGCAAATATGTCTTTAAGACCAAGAACTTTACTAGCAAGAATACAGGCAAACTATTTGACATCTATTGCTTTGCCAATTGTGGAATGGATTGGGCCATCTATTTAGCCACATGTACCTGTCAAGCATTTTATATTGGACAAACATCCGGACAGTTTAGATTCCAAATGTCGGAACATTTAGGGGACATCAGGAATGCCAGAATGACCAATGCCTTGTATAAACATTGCTTGATTCATAATACAGCCAAATTTTCATTTACCATCATCGATAGAATATTGGGAAACAAATCCTTCAAAACAGGGTGGCATAACCTACTTAATATTAAAGAAAAGAAATGGATTGTCAAATTGGGTGGTCTTTTTCCACCAGGTTTAAACGACAAATTATAATATCTTTAATTGTCTATAGTAGGTTTTTGCTTGACACTTTTTGAGCGGAATATTGCAATATATATTTTCTTTTCATTTTGTTTATTTTTCATGTACATTCTTTTATTTTTCACATTATTATTGTATATAATTGTTTTGCACTATTTCTTAATCATATTTTACTGACAGGAAATGATGTCATTATTGCTCTACTGGACTACATATAAATGCAGTTTTTGTGCTGCCAACCATGTTAAACCACTGAGGAAAGCTATATGCTGAAACCGGCCTGGTTATAATAAACATCTACTGTTTCATTTTTCCTGGTGCTGGCCTGTTTTGTTTTCATAATATATGGAACATTTGCCGTCTGAGAGCACAGTCTTTGTTTTAAATTCCTCATATTGCTGTACACAAATCTTGGACCTCTTTCCAAAAATTGTGAAAACCTGGTGTCTGTCTCCAAAATATGCCAATTATTTATGATAATGTTTCTCACATCATTCACCCCATTAGCAAATGGTAGCACTATGGGTGCAGCGGGCAAAGGTTCCATATATTATGGGAACTAATGGTACATCTAAATGCAATCATTGTAATTTTTTGCCAATATATTGATGAGCCCAAAGGAGTTCACAGATTCCAGTATGCATGAAAACAATAGAAAACCTAAGGTACATGGATGATGTCACAGAGCAGATAATAGGGGTCTGAATGGAGAGATGATAGGAGCCTGAATAGAGATATGATAAAATCAGTAAGCAAAAGAGAGTAGTATTGCTGAAATTGAATTATCCTCAAGTCTTGGGAGTACCTTCACAAGGTGGACCCTGTTTTTTTTACAAAATCTCACCAAGACGACACTGATATATAGACTGTATTTTATATAGCATATATCATGGACAGAAGTAGGTTAAAAAATAAAATAGATAGCTGGGTGCCCAAGACCCAGGATAAAAAAGTGCCTAATCCTGGTAGGTGTACTGGTGCCAGGAATGGACAAAATGACAGTGTAGAATCCTCAGGACACGGAAACATTCCTACAATGGGGCTAGGCCAGGCTCAGGGAGAGGATGGCCCACCTGTTGTAGAAGGAAGCAGCAGTCCACAAAAAACATAAAAACTGATAGGCCAAAAAAGAGCCATAAAGACAACAGAGTGGAGTATTGAGGATAAGAAAGAAATTATATATTGTTACTATTATGTAAGAAGCCCAGAATTTCCAGACAGAAGATACGCAAAAAGATTAAGAGGGAAATTAGAGGAAAGAAAAATACTTCCACAAGAAAAACTGTCAGAAGCTTCAAATAAAAAAAAAATGTGTTCATTAATACAACAGATTTATGAAAAACATTATATAGACCAAGAAACCTTGGTCCATTTGGAAAAAAGAAGCAACTGAGGAAGTGTGAAATATAAAGAACAAAATCTAGCGACTTTTGAAAGGTATAAAAAAGAAATATGGACATGGGAAAGAAAGAGAAATTTGATATGGTGCAGTATTTATGCAAAGGAGAAAGCCAAATTAATCAACACAAAAAAGGCAGCCCCAAAGATATTCCAAAAGAAATACAGGCAAAGGCATCAAGATATGGAAAATGTTATAATAAAAAAATAAGATCAGAGAGAGGGAATGTAGAACAAAAGATTAGTAAAGAAGTTAAAAAATAGAAGATGAAGCTATGGGATGCTTGCAAAGTTAAGGATTTAGTGTAGAAATTCTAACACAGGTTACATCACAGTATGATGGAACAATGAGTCCCCAAAGTAAGGGGAAACAGGAGGATCAGGAGATCTCGGAAGAAATAATATGGACATGTGAAAGAAAAAAAGATTTAATATGGTGTAATATCTATGCAAAAGAGAAAGTAAAACTAATAAATACAAAAAGAGCAGCACCAAAAATATTTGAAGATAAGTATAGGAAAAGGCATCTGGACATGGAACATTTTACAATACAAAAAATTAGAAAACAAAGAGGAAATGTAGAAAAGATGATTAGTAATGGAGACGTTAAAGAAATAGAGACTGAGGTTATAGATTACTTGCGCAGTGAATGATTTAGTGAAGAAAATCTAACTCAGAAAAGAACACAGCACAATAGAACAATGGATCCCCAAATTAAGGCAAAATCAGTGGAACAGAAACCATCTGATCAGTTGCCAGATGAAGATACTTTAGGGACTTCCACAGGAAACCAATACAAGCTTTCAGTTGGAGCTGCTCAGCAAGAGGGGGGGGGGGCAGGAAACTGTGGCAACTCTGATGCAGCCAATGTTGTAGGGTGATAGGCTGGTGAGTTCTCATATACAAAAGCAATTGACGACATGGGATGAAACTGAAGAGAATATGATACAGGAAGATGCTGTGAAACTACAGAATGTCCACAGGAAATGGTGAACAAAGAATATGCCCTCAGTGCAGAAGAAAATGATCTAAGAGAAGTGTTGCTTGATTTAATAGAGATGGACAGACATATGAAGATTAATGAAAGAAATAGACTACAGAACGTCAATAAAACCCCAAAAGTTAGAAGTTTGATAAAACAAATGAACACAGTAATTAGGACTGGCTATAGAGATTCATGCATATAACAGAAGTAAATAGCATCTAGAACTGTGCAGTTAAATTAATAACAGATAAAGTCTTACCACAAAAACACAGGGCAGTAAGGGAAAGGAAGGGGAAAATTGAATGCCATCATGGAAATATCCAACAGAGAAAACTAAAGCAGTTAAGACAAGAAGCATCATTGTTACAAGAGTATAGAAGAGGGAACAGATCAAGAAAAATACTCAAAGACATGATAAAAGCAATGCACAGTATCAGAACAGATCAGGCGTTACTGTGCGCTATTGCAGATAATAAACTAAAAATATTAGCACAGGCAGAAAAGCTTAGAAAATACACAGATAATATAAAGGAAAAGTACAAAACAAGAAATGTATTGATGACCCAAAAAAGTTTTATAGAGAACTGGGAAACAAGGCAAAAGGAATTGAAACACCATCAAAAAAAGGTGAAATAGATACATTTTGGAGAAATACCTATGAAGACCCTGTGCAGCATAACAAAGATGCTAAATGGATAGAAGAAGTAAAGCAAAGAATAAAAAGTTCAAAGGTACAGGACATGAGATGGGGTGAAGTAACATTCAGAGAGATTGAAACAAAGTTAAGAAAAACTCCTAACTGGAAAACTCCAGGCCCAGATGCAGTACCTAACTTTTGGTTAAAAGTTTTAACATCTTTGCAGGAAGATTTAGCCATGAGTAAGAACTATTTATATGCACACCCCGAACAGACATCAGCCTGGTTAACAACAGGAAAAACAATGCTCCTACGTAAGAGTGAACCTGCAAGCCATCCTAAAAACTATAGACCAATAACTTGCCTTCCAACAATGTATAAACTCTACTCTGGAATTGATGCCGACAGAGTTTATAGTAATTTAGAAGAAAACTCAACCATGGCAATAGAACAAAAATGTAATAAAAGAAAGTCATTTTGGAATAAAAGATCATTTGATGTTAAATAAAATCATAATGGAGAACTGCAAAAAGGGGTAGAATCTAAGTATGGCATGGATAGACTACAAAAAAGCATTTGATAGTATCCCACATTCATGGATAAAAGAGTGCTTAAAAATATATAAGATACACCCTACACTGATTGAATACTTTACAGTGACCAGAAACAGTGGCAAACCACTCTGCAGTTAAGCCATGATAAAGGACAATTATTATTCAGGGGATAAGGATTCAAAGCGGGATATTCCAGGGTGACTCTCTGTCACTGCTGCTCTTTTGTTTTGCCCTTAATCCATTAAATTGCCTACTTAACTGATTAGATAATGGATATAATTTGGCTCCCACAAAGCAACAAAGTGTAAAGACTTATCTTTTTTTGGCAGATGATTTAAAATCGTATAGTTCATCCGATGAGGAACTGAAAGCACAACTGCAACTGATTAAAACATTTTCAGATGATATAAGAATGTAATTTGGTCTTGATAAATGTGAAAAAGCAACCTTTAAAATAGGAAAGCTGCAGCACCAAGAAACATCAACTTAGGGCAGGAATGTGATGTGAAAGAACTTGAGCAAGAGGGAGTATGTAAATATTTGGGAATTGATGAAGGATCAACAATAAAACATGAACAAATGCAAATAAAACTTAGTAACAAATTTTTAGAAGACTTAAATTAATACTAAAAACAGCACTGACATCTAGAAACAAAGTCCAAGCTATAAACCAATTTGCTCTTCCTGTCCTAACTTAACAGTTTTGGAGTAATTGACTGGCCCCAAAAAGTGTTAGATCATTTGGACAGGAAAACAAGAAGGATGCTTCCTGCTCATCAAATGATTTATAAAAATCAATGCATACCAAGACCATATATCCCCCATTTTGAAGGAGGTATGGGCCTCCTCAAAACTGATTACATGTACAGATCTGCAATAGTGGGACTGCATACATATCTGCTGACCTCACAAGACTCAAACATAGTGAAAGTATTGAAATATGAGGAGAATTAGTGTAACATGACTTTTCTGCTTAGTTTAGCAGAAGCATATCGGCGTAAAATGGGAATGGAAATCAAACAAACCAAAAGTAGATAAAAATCAGGCAGCAACTGAATGTGCCAAAACACAAAAGAAAGAATATAAACTGAAGGACCAGATGAAAAGGCAAGAAATGGGGAAAATGCATAAATATAGTTGCAAGTATAAAAAACTCTTGGGACAACCTCATGTTGATCAGGATCAGACACATGAATGGTTAAGGAGTGATGAATTTAAACCAAAAAGAGAAAGGTTAATATTGGCAGCCCAAGATAGTGGACTACTTACACATTGCTTTACAAAGTCCATTAAACATGTGGGAGAAACAGACAAATGCAAGGTTTGTAAAACAGAATTGGAAACAGCTACACATTTTGTTGCTGCCTGTAATATACTAATGTTAGAAGGACTATATCCTGAAAGACATAATAATGTGGCAAGACTGTTGCATTGGGGATTGTGCAAACATTATAATATTGAAGTAACTGAAAAGCACTGGAAATATGAGCCACAAAGCATTATAGAAAATTATGAAGTTTATCATCCATTGCCAACAGTTCAAAAAATAGATGTGAGAAAACCAGATATAGTGGTCCATGAAAAGAAGACAAAAGTAGCATTGATCACTGAAATTGCTACACCCAGTGACTACAGTGCCTTACATACAGAGAGACACAAAGTCATAAAATACAAGGATTTGCAGGCAGAAACAAGGGCAATGTGGAAGAAGGATACCCAGACAGTTCCAGTAGTAGTAGGAACAAAGGGTCTTATAATATATAATCTACAATTGTAGTTACATATGCTACCGATACATGTAACTCCATATGAATTGCTGGAGTCATTACTGGGCTCATTGCGGGTGCTGTGAAGAGCACTTCTGGCTAACATCAAATAGTGAAACAATACTAATTTCATGAACTTTAATCATACTTTGACTTAGAAATGGGGTCCATTCCTGTCATGGTATTAGAAACCCAAAAGTCTTGGAGAAATTAAAAAAATAGATACAAGGAAGACTTCTTTATGGAGAGGATGGTAGATTATTAAAACAATTTTCCTAAAGATGCAATAAGGTCAAAACCAGTGGTACAGTTCGAGAATACATAAGACATATATATTAAGCAATTTTTATGAGGTGGTGGGAAGAAAATAAACTGTTAGTAAATGTGACTTGTAGCTTATCTAATACATAAAAAATGAACAGACTCAATGATCCTTATCTGCAAGCTAACTGAGGTCCAAATGAAGAGATGATGAAATCAGCAAGAAAAGGAGAATAGCATTGCTGTAACTGAAGTCATCTTCAAGTCTTGGGGAGTACGTTACATGGTGGACCCTGTTTCCACAAAATCTCACCAAGGCAACACTGATATATAGACTGCATTTTATATAACATATATCATGGAGAGATGCACATTAAAAAATAAAAAAGACAACTGGGTACTCAAATCCCAGGATAAGAAAGTGTATAGTCCTGGTGTGTGCACTGGTGCCAGGACTGGAAAAATGGCAGTATAGAGTCCTCAAGAGACAAAAACATTCCTGCAATGGGGCCAGGCCAGGCTCAGGGGGAGGATGGCCCCCTGTTGTAGAAGTAAGTAATAGTCCATAAAAATCACAAAAAAATGACAGACCAAAAAATCCATAACAATGATACAGTTGACTACCGAAGATAAGGAAGAAATTATGTACTGTTAATATTATACAAGAAGCCCAGAATTTTCAGACAGCAGATATTCAAAATGATTAAGAGAGAGAGAAATTAGAAGAAAGAAAAGTACTTGCATGAGAAATTAAAATTTATGTTCGTTAGTACAATCTGCAGCACAGTGGAGCAGCAGATAGCATTGTCACCTCACATTAAGAGTTTCCCTGGTTCGATTCTTGGCTGGGGTGCTTCTGTCTGGAGTCTGGATGTCCTCCCTGTGTTTATGTGGGTTTCCTCTGCGTACCATGGTTTCCTTCCACATCCAAAGACATGCAGGGGGTAAAGCTACTAAAAGACAGTATTGCATAAGTTATATGAAAAAGAAATACAAACTAACAGTGTTTTTCAACATGGTCATATGTCAAAGGGATATGTTATACAAATTATTCTTAAGCAATTATGTTTCTTTCTTCTCAGCACATTATGAATTCTGTATTTACTATGATTCTTCCAAATTAATTTATTTTATTCTGAGAATGATTTTAATTCTGTTAACAAAACCACCTTACAGGCAAAACTAAAAAGGCTTACAACTTTTGTGTAGAAGTATATAAACCAGTTTATGTTTGAAATGTAATATAAAAATACTAAGACATATGAAATTTATACAAAATTTACAGGGTGTGCAAACATAGGTTTCTAACACTGACAGTTTTAATACTGTGTTGTCAGACTTCCAATGCGTATAGTGAATGCTTTACTTTATGTTACAAACACTCTCATGTTTTGAAATGACTAGTAAACACTTATTGTGCTCTAACATGTAACTATTCCAGGCATTTTACACTGCACAATGAAACAATCATCACAAACATATTTATTTTATCAGGAAAGTCCAACATGGAATTAAGCCATTTGTCGGCAGAGGCCCGGGTAGAAACACTCCAGACACATCTTTAAATTGTGGGAGGAAACCTACACGAATGCAGGGAAGACATGCAGACTCCACACAGAAGGCACTCTAGATGAGAATCGAACCAGAGAACCTCTTATTGTGAGGTAACAATGCTACCGCTGCACCACTGCGCTGTCCATTTGATTATAATGGGACATAACTTACTGCATGGAAGTGTGCTGCTGCATGCAGTTACACAATACCAGGGATCTCTGTAGTCAAGCAGCTACTTAACCTCATATTATCCTTACTGCCAGCATTATGGACAGCCTCCTGTTTCCTTCAGTCTTGTGGCTGATTGTTGTGCAATCTTTGTATTCCTCCTGTTGAATAACTAGGCATGAGGGAAGCAAATAAGAGTGAGAGAAAATACTGGATGTACAAAAGCAATTGTACTTATGGGTCTGGCTAACCATGAGTAGTGCATGAGCACACCTAGTTCTTTTTAGGTACTGTTTAAACTTAGTTTTGAAGTCAGCTACTTTATCTGTGAATTTGATATAGTGAGGGATATGGTTACAAAGTCTGGGTACACAGTTTGAATAATAGTGAATCACCTGTGCTGTTATTGGTTTTTGTTATAACAGTGATTTTTGCTGGATCTTGGGTGTCTGTTACAGGAATAGGGTAGTAATGTACGTTGGAGTGTGTGGCATTTTTCTGGTATATAAATAATTTTATGAGCAATGAAAAGTTGGATGTACGATAAGTGATGGAGACGTTCTAACCTGTCTAGCATTTTTAAAGCAGTGCAGTGATGGATTTTGAGGAGAATGTTTGCATCAAATTTGGCTATTTTATTATAGCATATCTCCAGTTTGGGTTTATCAGGTTTGTTCAGGTTTGTCAGTACTGGGGAAGCATAAATAAGGGTTGGGAGTACATAAATTCTGGCTATGGCCTGTCTGCTAGAGTCTGTTAGGTATTGTTTGGCCCTAGAGAGGGGCCCTAGGTTCATGTGTGTGGTTTTTTTTTTTTTTTTTTTTTTGATGGCTTGTAGCATGTAAATTAGTTTGGGAGACTGTTTCTGTGTTGATGTTGTTGACTGAATAAAAGTGAAAGGACGGCTTTAGATCATTATATTTCTTATAGGTTCATAGGTTCATAGGTTTATACTAGGCTATCTGCCCTAGGGCATTTATAAGCCTAGCCGAAAATGTGTTTCTCCACTCTTATAATTTAACTTCTAGAGCCTCTGTCCAGTAGTGCCACTGGAGTGATCTTGGGAGTAAAAAGCATTAGTTTTGTTTTATTTGGGTTCAGGAGTGAATGGGATTTGGACAGTCAGGATTCTATTGCTGTGAAAGAGAGATGGATGATTTCTAGTAGTTTGGGGATAGTGGGGGTGCAGTCATCTGCATATTGCACTATAGTGGCAAGATTTGTTGTGGTATGATTCAAAGATTCAAGATTCAAAGAAAACTTTATTGTCATTTAAGGAACACAACTGCAACCTAAATGAAATTTCGGGTATCAGCTCGTCATCAGAGTACAGAAGCAATTTAAGTATAAAAAGAATCACACATGATGTTTATACAACTATTCTAATGACTAATACACATAAAAATACTCCTTATAACCTATTTCTAGTCAGGTAAAACTACCCATACATATAAACCTAAACTTATGAACAAATAATACCGTACACAGAAAAAAAGAGAAGAAAAGGCAGTTTGTTAATATTGCACATGAGGAATTATTGCAATTGCACTTTTAAGAGAAAGATATTGTACTTCTGTAAGAATATATTCACTATAGTGAATTAAATAATGTATCACTTTCAGTAAAATATTACTAGTGAGATCATGTTTGAGGTAGGAGACGTCCAAGTTTATTTCAGAGTTTAGTAGCCTTATTACTGTTGGATAGAAGTTGTTCAAGAGCCTGGAGGTTCTATAGCTGATGCTGTGGTACTCTTGCCAGATGAAAGTCTAGCAAAACAGCCAAATGTTGGATGTGATGTATCAAGTATTTTGTATGCCCTCTTTATACTTCTTGTTGTGAAACGTTCTTGCAAGGTTGAAAGATTTGTACCCATTATCTTCTCCACAATCCTCACCACTTTTTGAAGCTTCTTCCTCTCTGTCGTAGTACTGTTTCTGTACCACACAGTAAAGTTGCAGGAGAGAATACTTTCAATAGCTCCTTTATAAAAAGTGGATAGAGCATTCAGAGGAAGCTTTGCTCTTTTGAGCCTTCTCAGGAAGTGCAAGCATTGGTGCGGTTTTTAATTATCTGGCCTGTGTTCATGAACCAAGAGTGGTCTTCGGAGGTGTGTACCCCCAGGAACTTTGTAGATTGAACTCTCTCTACCATCTCACCATTGATCTCAAGTGGCGAGTGAATGGCTGGCCTTTTTCTGAAGTCAATGATAATTTCTTTAGTTTTGTTGGCATTCAGATCCAAGTTGTTATTTTCGCACCATTTGATCAGAGAGCTAGCTTTGTTCCTGTATTCTGTCTCATCATCACCTCTTATGAGATCCCCTACAGTGGTATTGTCTGTGAATTTGATGATACGGTTATTGCAAAATTCCACAGGGCAGTTGTGGGTAAGGATGGTGAACAGTAGAGGACTAAGTACACATCCTTGAGGCACACCAGTGTTAAATGTAATGATACCTGATGTGTTGTTACCAGCACATGTCTTCTCTGGTCCTCCAATAAAGAAGTCAAGGATCCAGCTGCAGAGGCTCTTGTTGTTGCCAAGGTTAATTAATTTGCCTATGAATTGCATCGGAACCACTGTGTTGAATGCCGAGCTAACGTTAATGAACAACATCCTGACATAGTCATTCCTCTCTTCAAGATATTCTAGAGAGAAGTGCAGAGCCACCAAAATGACATCCACAGTGAATCTGTTTGGCCGATAGGCAAACGGTACAGGGTCAAAGGACAGTAGCAGAGCTTCTGACACATGCTTTTTTACTACCCTTTTGAAGCATTTTATCACATTTGAGGTTAGGGCTCACAGGTCTGTAGTCATTTAAGCAAGTTGGTATGCAGTTTTTTTATGAGTATCTTGAATAAAAGTGGCTCTAGAATCAAGCCCCGTGGGAGCCCCACAGTAGCTGGCAGGGTGAAGAAATTATGTGCTGCCATTTGACAGCCTGCTGTCTAGATGATAGCTGCAGAACCAGGACAGGGATGATTGACTGAGAATGAGGGATGATAGTTCAGAGAGGAGTTTATCTTGAGAGACCATACCAAAAGTTTCTGATAAGTTTATGAAGATGAAGGATACTAGATTGCCTTCATTTTTGTGTTGGCTGATGGTATTTCAGAAACTTAAGAGGGCCATTGAAGTGCTGTGATTGGGGAAATCATGTTGTGTTTTGAATAGGTTATATGTGAGTTGGTTAATAAATTGGGTATGGCTGTATTTTTAGATAAGGGGGATAAAAGAGCAATTGGTCTGTAGTTAGCTAATTCAGTTGAACTACCACTTTTGTATAATGGAATAATGCACGACATTTTCCATATGGCCAGGACATGGTTTTCTGTTATAGAGTGGTTAACTAGTATAGAGAGGGTAAGGCCAGAGCATCTGCTGCTATGTTTAACAGTTTTTAGTTGGCAGATTGTTGGCTGCTAGGGTAGTTGGTTTAAATTTGCTTAGTAGCGTTTTATTATGCAGGTTTGGACTGTCTTAATGGAAAAGCCATCAGTAGTACCACTTTGAGGTGATAAGATGTGTTTAGCCAGTTGTGTGCTTTGCTGGAGGAATAATGGAATAGTGTTTGTAAAAAAATGACTTGAACTGCACAGCAATATGATAGTTGTTATTTGTTGTAGGTGTTGGTGTCGGCGATTATCCAGGGTGGAGATATTTTTTATACAGGAACAAAATAGTTTGGGATTATTTTGGTGTTTGTTTCGGACTATAAAGTAGTAACATTGTTTGCCTTCTGTATCTGTTTTTTGTTTTTGCAAGGTTTGCAAGATGTCTAAAAGTTTGGAAGGATTCTTGTTTTTATGAATGCCTTGTCCCTTTGTTTGAGAAGATGCCCTAGTTCCATTTGTAAGCCAGGGTATTGAGACAGATTATACTCTCTTAGATCTGACTGGGGCCATTTTATTTAGGATATTAAGGAAGGTATTGTTAAACTGGGTGATGGCATCATCACATTGCAGAAGTTTGGTATATTCCAGTTACAGAGTCTAAGGGATGAGATAAATGTGTTTATTTTTTTTTATTTTTTTAGGTTACGTTTCTGGTTATATTTTGTTATCCTATTTAAAATCAGTCATTTCAATACTTAAGTTGGGAGATGTTTGCTGATACTATGTGGTAAACATCTTGTTAGATTTATGGTAGAAGTTTTATTGGTTAAAATCCAGTGAAGTGTTGATTGCATGTTTGTTTTTCTATCAAATCCTGTGGCAGTTTGAATTAGTTGGGAGAAACCATATAGGTTCAGGAAGTTTGAGGGGGTGTCTGAGTTACATGTCTGCCAATTGATATTTAGGTGACCCATAATTATAGTTTCATGATACATGTTCTGTGATATTCACTGGAATATTTCTTCTCCTGTTATATTATTGCCAGGGTGAATATAGATCTCAACAATGGTTATGGATTTTTTGGGGTCACTTGAATTAGTGTGAGAATTATTTCTGCTTTATTAAAAGTGGGGCTTTCAAGAGTATGAAGTCTAATGCCGCTATTATTTTTACATATAACTGCTATACTGCTTCTTCATTTGGTTTCTCTACCTACAACGTGTATGTTAAAGCCAGATGGTAGAATTTCATTGCTCTTTATTTCATGCTTTAGCCAAGTTTCAGTTATTATGTCTATGTCAGAGGATTACTGAGCTATGAAGGCATTGCATTTGTGTATCTTATTTGATATGTTCTGTAGCTCAGTACGCGTGTATATACCTTTAAGAAGCTATCCAAGGGCTCGCACAAGTGTATAAATACTGAGGATGTGCAAGTCTGACTGCTATTTTGTAGTTAGCTGTAGAAATGTGAACATGTATGTGTGTAAGCTCTGTCTGTTAACTAGTTCGTTCATATTTAAAGATGCTGCTATCCATCCTGATGTGTTTCTATGTATTAAAGCATCTAAATGAAACCCCAAGCCTTCTTATTATTTGTATTAGAGATGAACGAGTGATATGGTGTCAGAAGTGGCATGTCTAAAAGGACAGGTACTAGAAAAGGGCATGAAGCTAGAAAAAGCTTGGCAAAAATGATTTAAGGCACTTGTCCAGATGCTGGTGGAATATAGATGAGTGGATCATCCTAAAAATGTGCAAACTTCACAAAACAGGTCAGAAACAAATTTCAGGTATTAAAACTTGCTCAGCACTATTTCTTTTCATATAATATGAAACAGGGCATACAGAACATTCTAAATAATATTTGCATAAACCGATATGTATGATATTGATAAAAATATTCAAACTACTATGGAAAATTTTTTGAAATAAAGTCCATATTGCATAAAACAAATAACATAAATGGGAAGGAATGTATTTTCATATTAAGCAAAGATATCAGAGTTATCAGAAGTGTATAAAGTGTTTGCATGTTTGTGCAGTGTTACTGTAAAGCTGTTTCGCCAAGTACACCCATTGCAGGGCATATTTTGCAAAGTACAGCCATTGCAAGGCATATTTAGCCAGTACACTATTTCGAAGAGTTTATTGTGTATTTGAATGTTGTTACAAGCTGACTGAACAGTTTATTCCTACATAATTACAATGGCCATATTTTCAGTGTGTTTGTATATACTTTGTGGGCATGGTAGATGGATTTCGTAAACCCAGTGCCCATATATTTGACAGTAAAATTGCTGAGAGTTTGAGCAAGAGTACAATATTTTCATACGAGCTACATTTTCTGATAAAGATGATCATACAACGGCATTTATTCTACTTAATTTAGCTGAGTCAGAAGTTAATGAAAGGGAATGTTCATTTGTGTATGCACCTGCTATCTATACATGAAAGGGGGAAAACCATCATATTGTTGAACTGGCTAACCCAGAGTGCTTGAAATGTAAATTTAGAGAAATGTGTAACCCCCAGACAAATGTTATAATGGAAAAGCACTTATTTTACATGAGGGATCAAAAGCCTGGGGAAACTTTTGCAGCATATATAACTGGCTTAAGAAATAAGGCTAAAATGTGCAGATCTGGTGACTTAAGGGATGAGTTGATAAATGACAGACGTGTGTGGCATAAAAGATGATGCTGTGAGATAGATTTTACTTCAATGACAGTGATTTAACTTTGAATAAGGCCACTGAGATTTGTCAGATATATGAGCTCACAGAAAAGCACACACATATGCTTAGAAATGAGAATAGCTCTAGAAGGCACAGTGACAAAGCTCATGTTGATAGTATGCAGCACGTGGTTAAAGAAATAGGCCCAAGCACATGGCAGCAACTGTAATCCCTGCAGCACCCACTGATAAACCCCAGAACTTTCTAGCACATTCCAGAATTTGCACAGTCTCCGTGAAGCATAAGAGTGGGTCAGGAAACTAAAATCATGGGCCTCAACCCAGTTTCATTGCTATAATGTTCGTAATTGTGGTGGTAGTCATGAATCTAAAAGGGAAAAGTGTTTAGCTTTTGGTCAACAATACCAGAAATGTAATAAATGGAATAATTTCAAAGGATTTTGTAAATCGAAAGGCCCACATTCTTTCATTAAAAGGGAACATTTTAAGAAATGAGTTGATCAGTTAGACTGTGAAAATTCTACTCTTTATGTTGATGGTGTGTCAGTGCTTCATGAAACAGTCAATGCAGTTAATTTAAGGGCAAAGAATGAAGTATTTTGTACTGTTTGGATAAATGGCAAACCCATAGAGCTCAAAGTTGATAGGTTCCAAATGTAATGTTATATCAGCAGAAACATTTGCTAGAGTATGTAAAGGTGAAAGGCTTGATTTGGCAAGGTGTGCAAAGCTTGTTGCTTATAGAGCTAAAGAAATTCAGACTGAAGGCTCATTAGTGCTTTCATGTTACTCTGTTGGAACATGTTATGACTTAAAATTTTATGTGGTCAAGAGGCACATTCAGTTATTATTTGGGCTCAGAGACTCTTTGTAAATGGGACTACTTTCATTTAACAAGGAAGTCTACCACTTTAGCTTGAAAGGCCACTTCTCTAATTTGCCCAGCCCATTTTTTACTACCTATGTCGATCTTTTCCAACAAAAAACAGGCAAATATCTAGTTGTGTACTCCCTGAAGTTAGACCCAGAGGTCGGTCCAGTTACCAGGCCAAAATGTAAAGCTCCAATAGTCATGCAGGACAGAGTTAAAGCAAAGATAGATAAAAAGATGCGACAAGGTGTGATTTGCCCAGTTGAAACTCCAACTGAATGGGTATCTTCTATGGTGGTAGCTCATAAGAAAAGCTCAGATGACATCAGAATATGTATTGCTCCATGAGATTTGAACAAAGCACTAAAAAGACCTTATCATCCAATGCACACAACCAAAGACACTTCAGCCTTGATGCCAAATGCCACTATTTATGTATGTCTTAGATGCAAAGAGTTCATTTTGGCAAATTCAGCTTGACAAAACATCCTCATTGCTCACTACTTTTAGTACTCCATTTGGCAGGTACATATTTTTGAGAATGCCATTTGGGATAAATTTTGCAAGTAAAATCTTTCAATATGCAACGGAGCAAATTTTTTCTGGGTTTCCTTGAACTATCATAGTAAACGACATACTAGTAGGAGGTTGTGATGAAGCCGAACATGACAGAAACTTCAGAAAAGTTCTAGGAAGGGCATGTCAAGTGAATCTTAAGCTCAACCCACAAAAATGCAAATTCAGGCTACAAGAAGTCACTTATGTTGGTCATTTATTTACAAGTACAGGCCTACGACCAGACCCTTCAAAGCAAATAGCCATTCTCAAGATGCCAGCTCCAGACAGTGTTCAAGCCCTGCAACATTTTCTTGGCATTGTTACCTACCTAGGCAAGTTCATTCCAGACTTGAGTCAGCTTTCAGCACCACTCAGAGAGCTGGCATGTAAAGATGTATCCTGGTCTTGGTTACAGCAACACCAAAGAATTGCTAGTCCACCAACGTTCAGATATGATGTTCACCAGCTAGCTACACTTTCTCTGATGCTTCAAAATTTGTTCTTGGTGCAGTCATTCTACAAGAGAATCAACTTGTTGCCTATGCATTGAGAACTCTTACCCAAACTGAGATGAAGTACACCCATATAGAGAAAGAGCTTTTGGCAATTGTGTTTGGCTGTTCCAAGTTCCATTATTATGTTTATGGTAGACCTATCCAGATCAAAACAGACCACCCACAATTAGTCCCAATCTTGAGAAAGCCAATGCATTCAGCTCCAGACAGACTGCAACACATGATGCTGAGACTCCAAAAGTATAGTTACAATCTTGTCTACAAGAAAGGCAAACTTCTTTATCTTGCTGATACACTACCTAGATTGCCCAGAAATACCACTGAACAGAGTGAAAATCAAGGTTCTTAATCGACTGATGATTTTGAAGTCATGGAAGTACATAATTTTTCTTCCACATGTCTTGATGAGCTGAGAGATCACACAACCACAAATCCAGTTTTACAAAGGCTCAACCACTTTATTAATCAAGGATGGCCATCAAAGCAGTCTAGTTTACCTCAAAAAGTGCAACCTTATTTTCCATACAGAGATGAGATTTTTGCTGACAAAGGTATCATTATGAAAGGTCTGAAAGTAATTGTTCCCAAGTACTTGCAACCTGAGTACATTACTATCTTTCATCGTGGTCACCCAGGAATCAAATCTACCAAAGGAAGGGCGAGAGAGATAGCATTTTGACCTTCTATGTTGCAAGACATTGAGAAAGCACTTTCTTCTTGTTCTGTGTGTAGTAGCACAAAGCCTCATCTACAGAAGGAACCACTTCAGCTTAACCAAATTCCAGAACTACCTTGGTCAACAGTGGCCACTAATATCTTTAAGTGCAATGGTCAACATTATTTGTTGTTAGTAGACTCTTACTCCACTTGGTTCAGGATTGACCTACTTCTCAACCTAGCATCCGGTACAGTCATTACTAAGATGGAGCATCATTTTGCTGTTCATTGTAGTTCACACAAAGTTATTTCTGACAATGGCACGCAGTTTACAAGCCAACAGTTCAAAAGGTTTGCTGAAGAATGAGAATTTACTCATGTCACAAGTAGTCCAGAGTACCCGCGGTCAAATGGTTTGGCAGAACGAGCACTGCAAAGTGCAAAACAGTTACTTGTGAAGTCTAAATGAAATAATAGTGCAAAATATTGATCCAGAGCCAAGATCATACATTGTGGAATCAGAAGGAGCAACTTTTACGAGGAATCGCAAGCATTTGTGACCAGTGTCTGAGCCTACACCACAGCAGATAGCCTGTGAGGAAGACTCTTTATCTCAGAGTGAGTTGGCCAGTGTTCCAATTCCAGAGGAAATTCCAGAGGGCATTCGTGTTCCTATGATAAATCCAGACGTTCCTGATATGAGTTGTACACTGCAGACTGTCCCTGTTGATACAATTAGTCCCAACTGTTATGTTACGAGATATGGTTGAATCCCTAAACCCTGTAGCAGATATGAAGCAACTTGGAGATGAACATTGCGTTTTGTTTCCAATGTACATAGTAATACATGCCTAGCTCTGCTATTTATTTCCATAAAGGGCAATCATTTTAAGAGGAAGGATGTAGATCAATGTGTGTGTATATCTCTTTAAGAAGCTATCTAAGGACTTGCACAAGTGTATAAATACTGAGCACATGCAAGTTTGACTGCCATTTTGTAGTAAGCTGTTGAGATGTAAGCATGTATGTATGCAAGGTCTGACTGTTAGTTTGTTTTATTTAATGATGCTGCTATCCATCCTGATGTGTTTGTATGTATTAAAGCATCTGAACGAAATCCCAAGCCTTCTTATTATTTGTATTAGAGATGAACGAGTGATATGCTCCTTAGGTTTAAGTTAATAAAGCACAGGTTTGATCCCCAGCTGGAGGAGTGTGGAAGGCAGGGTATGTGAAGTTTTTGAGGGACAAGTGTATTGTTATGATTATTACTATGCCTAGATTGGAAAGTAGGAGTTGCAAGGGGTACAGCCATTTAGGTTTATATTTATTTGTTATACATGAAGGAATTATTTTGTGTTCTACTTACTTAAAAAGGAGATCTGTACAGGTTGTTGAATATAGTTCTGGAGATATTAGAAGTTTCATTGTGGGATTGAGATAGCAAGAGTATGGTTTGGTGGGTGAGCTCGGTTCTCCTTTTCTTGATTTTAGCTATATTGTAAATGTTTCTGCTTCATTGCTTAGGGTGATATATGTAATTTACTCATGTCTAATACTACTCATGTACAACTTCCGAATTAGAGTTCTGTAATAACTGTAAATACCACATTAAAAAAATGGATTTCATTTTTTTGGCAAATACAGGTACATCAGTTAATGCCTGATCTTTAGTACTGTGTCAGCGCTACAACTCCAGATGAGCATACCTGAGACCTTGCAAGTAATATCACACCTGAACAGTTCGGTAACCAGGAAATACAAATGAACAGATAATTAAAATATATATACTTGATGGACAGATAACAGATATGACTGAAGCTTTGCAACATGAGATTGCTCAGCAAATTAGTGTTGCTGGAAAGTAATAAGAAAGAGTAGGGAAAATTAGAGGAGGAAACATATTTCAGATTATTTTGGGGAATACTACTCTTGTAATTTCAGGAAGTTATGAATTACAGTATAGACAAGTACTGATGGAACAAGAAGGTTGCCAGGCTTTGGCACGAGGGAGCAGAAAAAGCAGTACTAAAGAATGTGAAGAAGCATATATTTGGAAAGCAGAGGATTAGAAATGAGTTTTTAGCTATGTCACTATCAATTCAAGCTTGAATATTAGCCCAGGTGTTGAGTGAATGTCTGGTAGGAAGTTATTGCACAGTAAGACGCTAGCTGCCCTATTTCAAAGAGAAATTGTTGTGCTACCAAAACTCTCCTTGGTAGTAGTGAGGGGTCTTGTTGTCATGCAGGCAGCATTTCTGCAGTGATGAATACCGTTTGTTTTTATAACATTTATTACGTCCAGGTAAGAAAAGACTTGGAAATGGGATGGATATACACACAGTTGAAAATGGCTGCACTAAAGCTAGCTGAATCCCAACTCCCTGAGCCTCAACTCCCTAAATCTCTTCAATCTCCATTGAGAGGCAGTGTTGAGGAATCAAGCAGGCACTAAGTGCCATTTCCTGGTGTTTGTCCCCTTTCCCTTGACAGTACTTCTGTGGAGTTGATAATATCATTGGGGGGTATGTGGGTGTAAGAGGACTTCCCTCAGCAAAAAAAAAAAAAAAACAAAAACAAAAAAAAAAACACTGAAAACTATGTTTTATGGGAGTTTTTTCATGAAGCTGGGCTTTGGGGTTTTAGAAAATTACTGTTTGCCCACTCATACTAGAAGCATTTAAAACCCTTGCAGTAAGGTGGCCCATGGATCTGTTGCTCCTAAGGTGAATAACTGTCAGCGACTAAACGGGTAGCATACTCACTTTCTATGCCTGGAAAATCAAAACGTTGTGGGATTTAGAGCCACATCTGCTGTCTGGATTCATATTCCAGTACTAACACTAATGTGGTATAAGGGATGCGCTGTACTGCTAAGATGACATCATTCAGATAAGACATTAAAACAAGGTCTTAGCTGCCTTAGTTGGTTATAGCTCAAGGGGCTGTAAATACTCCCATAGTACTTATTTGAAAAGAAAAAGAGGGCAGGCAAATTTCCCTGGCATCCTTGATAAGTTACCCCTAGTCAGTAGGAATCCAACCTTATGTCTCTGCTTAAAATAAGGTATGCCTATTACAAAACCTAATCAGCAAAAGTAAAACGAACTAATAAATAATGAATGAATGACACACGCAGAATGAGGAATTCTGGCTAATTGAAGTTAACAGGCTGGGCTAGGCAATTAAAAAGTGCAGTGAATGAAAGAGCCAAAGGAATTTAACATTAATTTGCTTATTTTCTGGTTACAATACTGAAGCCTTGTTCATAAAAATTGCTCAATTATGGAGCCATGGCTACATATGTATAATCAAAGACATACCTTAACTTTAACATGGATCTCAGGAAAGTCTAGACAGCATGTCGAGACCATAAAATATTTGTCATGGATCACAAAGTTTAATATATTTTTTATAACATAATTGGAATGTCTATGCTGACTCCTTAAAATCTTACATATTAGCTGGCATTAGAAAAGCAGGGCCAAATTAAAATGTAAGCCTAACAGTCTTTAAAAGTTGTTTAGAGCTGTTACACTTGTATATTTTGGGTTAGATTATACCTTTGCCTCTGTCCCAATGAAACTTACTACTGTAATCTAAAAACGGACATTCTGGATTAAATGAAGACGATATTACACAAAGTCTGCTGTCAGACTATACTGCCTTTTTTAGCACTTCCTGTGTTTCAGAATTTTAATTAACAAATCTGAGTACCCAGCAAGACTCTGACAGTGATGAAGATTAAAGACACATGCATTTTCTGAGGTCAGGGCAAGACCATCCTGTGACCAAGATCCGGCTTGGTTTTAAAAAGGCAACATGGGAACTAATTAAAAGTTATTTTCCACTGCCACTGCCAACTCTTGAAAACAGATGGAGGTAGAAGAGAAAAAGCAACAGCCTTATCCAGGTCTTAATGTTTAATGCTTTGAACTTTATTTAGTGGATTCAGTCCTGCATTATAAATAACATTGCCCATCCCCTGTGCATATTATTTATTTTTGTAGACAGGTTATTTCCACCAGGCATGGCTTTTTCAGAGGAGACTTGAGGTGGTAGTATACTGACGTGGGAAATCTGAGCAGAACATAAGAAAATGTCCTCATGTCTTGTGAGAGGTGTCATGGGATGCCTTACATCTACCTGATCTACCACTATCTTAGACATACAGGACCTCATTTTAACATCTTATCTAAAGGATGGCATCTCAGGAATGCATCCTCCCCTTATACTGAACTGTGGTGTCATTATTAGATGAATCCAAGCAGAGGGTGTGAGAACAGAACCCACAATATGCAGGTCTTCTGGGCATAATGCCATATCAGAATAACATTGTCTGCACCATAACAGTAAAGTGCTTTACTACTGATTCATAGTTTCATAGATGTTCACTTAGCTAATGACCACAAGGGCATTTTTAAGCCTAGCCATGCATCCCAAATCTCTGAAAAGTTCTGGTACCCTTTATAAGTGCAAGCAGAGGCTTGGGAGAAGAAACATTTACAAGCAGGGCCCCGGGAGATGAACCATTTACAGATTGCCTGTGTCTATTAGAGACATAGGTACCAAGCCAGGGATGAATTTTCTGTTCCCCATCCATTTGTCCAAGTTATACTTGAATTGAGTTAGGGAGGAACTCTGCGTCACATGGATGGGGAGCCTGTTCCAGAGATGGGGTAGTCTCTGGGATACATACCTATCTCTTCAGCATGTCCTTTTTATATCATAGGCAAGGTTTAAGTCTTTAGAATGGGTAATTCTGGTACTTTTTGTTTTGTGGATATGCAGGAGGTCCATCAGAGTGGGGTCTGGCAATGCCTTGTATGCCAGGCATAGATCTCCCCTCAATAGCCTGTAGGAGACAGAATACATGAATAGGGCCTTGAGATGCTCTGCATAGGGCATTTTACTTATGCCCTGTAATCCTTTAGTGAGGTACCTCTGTGGAATTTACATTTGTTGGATATGCCTGGTTAGGTACATACCAAAGGGAGAATTGTACTCAATGATAGGTCGGATGAATGCCGAATACAGTGGAACAATGACTTCCTTGGACCTAGATAACATACCTTTGTTTATATGTTATGCAGCATATAATGATTTCCTTACTACTGTAGACACATGATGGTCAAATGATAGATTACTGTCTATGAGTGCCCCAAGTTCCTGATTACGAGGTCAACTCTAAAGGGTGTGTTATCAATATGATAGTTACCACGGGGTGGATGACTTCCCAAAGGATACTGTTATACATTTCTTGGCATTTAGTTTTAGTCCATGGCTCTGACATCAGTTGTTTGTCTGTGTCAGCCCTTCCTGAAGAACATTTGTGTCAGTGTGGGATTCAATGATAGTTCCTAATTTGCAATCATTTACAAATTTAGTCAGCCACAGACCACTGACACTGGCCTTGACTTCAATGAAGTAAATGCCAAAAAAGAGCAGTCCAAGGACCAATCCTTGAGGGACTCCACTTGTGACTGGCCTCTTTCTAGAGGTGGACTCCCCAGTTCTAACTTCCATGGTCCATTCTGTGAGTCAGTTGGCTATCCACTGGGTGACACACGGGTTTGTACCTAACCTCTTGAATTGTCAACAATGCCCAAGTGGGGTATTGTATCAAATGCCTTGGCCAGATTAAGGTAGGCCATTTTGCCCTCATCCATTACTATGGTGACTTTCTCAAAGGAGTCCACCAGGTTGAGTAGGCATGACCTTCCATCGATGAAACTAAAGCTGCGTAGGGTCCAGTGTCTGGAGGTTTACTATATCATTATTGATCATTTCCATGATAATGCTTTCCATGGCTTTACACAGAAGACTAGTGAAACTTATTGCTCTGTAGTATCCAGGGTCTGTAGATGTTGCATCTGATGGTTTCAGAGCAGTGTTGTACCAGACATGTTGTGAGAATACTACCATATGACAGTTATGACAGTAATACAATTGCAATATTCCTGCACCATAATAATGATTATAAAATGATACCATACCACAGACAGATGTCAGAAATGTCCATATATTTGGTTGCCATGTTTACAACTTATTGGCCTTCATGAAACTTGATTGACATGACCCCAAGCTGATATTTTCCAGTTCCCACATATATATCAAACTATATTTGAAGAAGGTTAATGGCTGACTTTTCCAGATAGAAGTGAAAGGCCTGTTCCATAATCTTGGAAGGTGGTGTCCAATGTATCTGACACTTTTTAGTATTATAGATACTTGTTTTTATTATTAGCTTTCCTAATCTATTGCTATCTCCCCAGTAATGCATTTCAGGCAAAGACATTCAAACAGAGATGGATCAGAGAGACTGCCTTATGCTGTAGGTAATGTTCATCTCATAAGTAACCTGTACGAAACAGAATACACTTTCATTTATTTTATTTAAACTTTGTTAGCCTAATTAGAGCAGTGATCACAAATGACCAATTTTAGTCTCAGCCCGTGAAAGAAGAGAAGTGATTAATAGGTGACATATACAATAGTCAATAGTGCATAAGATTATACAGAGCTATGTAGAAAAAATATAACTATAAACAAGTTAAGTCAGTTTGTGAGGAGTATGCATGGAAATGATATATATATATATATGTATTTACAAAGTAAGTGAACATAATCTGAGAAGTATGGAAGTAATATGCAATTCATTTGCTAAATGGATAAACTGACTAGGCACAAGCCTGTTTTCACAGGCAATCCGCGGATCCTCTTTGGGCGTCCTGCATACTACCTCAGTGTCAGAAACAAGGAGAGACTTTTTGCTGATTTAAGTACTTTTTTGGCTTTCTCTTATTTGTTTTTGCCTAATCACACTTTAAAAAGCCGTTTTACTGCTGTTTATTGCTGCATTTCAGTTTAAAATTGTTTTTACTGTGTGTGCACTTGTTTTTTGCTTAAAGTATTATAATTTAAACTGCATTTGATTCTGTAGACGTCCCACTCAAGTGTGACTGCCTTTTCTGTGCATTGCTACTGTTTAAATTGCTTTTCACTGTTTAATTCCTAAAAAAAAAAACCCCAAAAATAAAAAAATATTCTCTGTATTGCTGTTTTCCTGCCCTTTCCTATACTAGAATAGTCCGGATCCCACATCTGCTGGTTTCAGGACTTTAGTGTATTTTCTGAGTGTCCAGACCTTGTTGTACCAGTGGGAGGTCTTTCCGCTTATCAGTGAGATTGGTAAGCACTAGAGCAGCCTATCTGCCACAAGAGGAGTGTCTCCAGCTCTGAAAAGTTACCTTATTGGCCATTTTGGGCTAATTCCTATCCCTTTCAAGTTTCTGAGTTAAAAATCCATGTTTGCGAGGGTTTGCACTTGTTTTAGCTCCACGTGTCCTGTTTGGGCATCCTGCAGACTACCACAGCATCAGAAACAAGAAGGAGAGACTTTTTGCTGGTTTAAGTACTTTTTTGGCTTTCTCTTAGCCATTTTTGCCAAATCACACTTTAAAAAGCCATTTTACTGCTGTTTATTGCTGTAGTTCAGTTTAAAATAGTTTTTACTGTGTGTGCACTTGTTTTTTGCTTAACGTTTTATAATTTAAACTGCATTTGATTCTGTGGGCATCCCACTCAAGTGTGACTGCCTTTTCTGTGCATTGCTACTGTTTAAATTGCTTTTTACTGTTTAATTCCTAAAAAAAAAAAGAAAAAAAAAAGAAAAAAAAATTCTCTGTACTGCTGTTTTCCCACCTTTTCCTATACTATACTATAATAGTTTGGATCCCAGATCTGTTGGTTTCAGGACTTTATTGTATTTTCTGAGTGTCCAGACCTTGTTTTGCCAGTGGGAGGTCTTTCTACTTATCAGTGAGAGTGGTAAGCACTGGAGCAGCCTATCTGCCACAAGAGAAGTGTCTCCAGCTCTGAAAAGTTATCTTATTGGCTGTTTTGGGCTAATTCCTATCTCTTTCAAGTTTCTGAGTTAAAAACCCATGTTTGCTTGAGTTTGCACATCGCGCAGCGTGGCTAGTGTTAAACTATTCACAGTGCCAGAAAGTCTGCTCTTCAAAATTTTCCTTAGACCTTGCTGTTTTTTCAATAGTAGCACTAAAATCTGAATCCCTGTGACTAGCACTTGCTCTAGAACTGCTAAAAAGTACAAAGAAACCGTAAATTAATACAAGCACTAAAATCCTCCCTGTTAATAAGGGAATTAACCGTAGGCACTAAACAACCTAAAATTGTAAAGTACCTTGCCAAGGTAAGGAAAAACAGCTCTTGCACTTTACTAAAAAGCACCTAAACAGGCATGTCCAAGGGTTAGCTTCCGGTGATTTCTCCTGTCCACCTGGTGAATCTGGGCATATTGGGGCAATGCAGCAATTGCCTTATGTACACAGACAACCCTCTCCTCCTACCACCAAACACTACAACCTGCGAGAGATGCAAGTACATAGCCAAACTGGAAGCAAAGCTCTCACCAACCAAGACTGTGCTAGACAGTCAAGAGGAGAAGGTAAACATCTGCACCACACCTCAAGCAACACATAGCCCTAGAAAAATACACACCAACACCCAGACATAGCAACATGAAACCCACATATGCGGAGGCCCTTAACATTAACCTACCCAAGGAACGAGGACCGCCGAAGCTGAAACGCAAACACCAATCACAATCCAAGTGACACATAGCTCATAACAGCAGTGTACCACCCAAACACAGCCCCTAAGGCAAGACAACGTACCAAACAATTTAGTCATAGGTGACTATAGTCAGGCACACTGATGTCCCACTTATCAGACTGAGCAAGGAGAAAGTTACAGTCAGCTGCCTGTCGGGTGCCATTATCCGCCACATAACGCATGCACTCAAGTCACTCCACAACAAGTACAAATATAACTCTGTCATTGTTCATGTTGCAGTGAATGACTTGAGACGTACCTCCCTGTACTACATGAAAAGAGACATGGAAGAGCTCTCAGACCATGTGGGCCAGGCAGGTATGACCCTAGCCCTGAGTAGCATCCTGCCTTGGCCCAGAATTATACCACAGTATAAAGACAAAATGATTGACTTCAACAATTGGCTAAGCTTCTGGTGTCATTCAAAGGGGATCCAGTATCTGTCTGCCTGGGACGACATGATCGACAAACCACGATGCTTTGCCAGAGGTGGTCTGCACCTATCACCCCTGGGGTTTAGATTACTGGCTAAGGCTCTTGCCACCCCTATACTGCCTTTTTAGGCAAGGTTCAAATGACAAAACCCCCAACGTGACAGACACAAACATGCAAAATCTGAAGGTAATGCTACTCAGTGCTTGAAGTCTAAACCTCAAAATGCACTGTCTCGAGGCACTCCAAAAAATGGAGAACATCGATATCTGTGCAGTAACTGAGACCTGGTTCAAGGCTTCAGAGAGCACCCCTGCATTACCAGGCTATAATTCATATCACACCTTTCGGCCACCTAACCTGGACCGAAACACTAAAGGTGGAGGCATGTCCATATTCATTAAGGATATCCACACCTCCAGGCTAGTTGCTCAGCATAATGCATCTGTGATTATCCAAGTGCAATTAACACTGGGCAAAACCGCAGTCCAAATTGTAACTTGCTACAGGTTCACCACCATGCCCCAGGATTCCCACTCCTCATTTCTTGATACACTGGAAAATATTAGGGTACAACCCAACACCCTAATAATGGGCGATTTCAACTACCCCACCATTAACTGGGAAAACTACTCATGTACCAATTCTTTTGCTCAAAGTTTTCTGGAATTCATAAATTCCAATGCCTTGGATCAATTTATCCACACCCCCACCAGGGGCAGCAATATCCTAGACTGATCATTACAACATGGGTGACCGGTGTTCCACACCAAAGGTCAATTCCTCGCTGGTCAGATTTCACCACAAGCTAATCAGCCTAGACATCCACATCTCGCCCTCACCCCCTATTAGAGAAACCACCATAAAAAATGTCTCCAAAGTCAACTTCATGCTTCTTAAGACAGAAGTGGCAAACTTCACTACACCCATGCAGATGGACAATAGAGGTACAACTGATAAATCCTACACAAATGCACTTTATAAGCACTTACATGAGTGCATGGATCATGCTTTCCCTAACAGAACCAAGATGTTATCCTCCAAAAAAAGGAAGCCAATCTGGTGGTTCCCTGCCATAAACAAACTCTACAACAGAAGAAAGAAACTGTTGCAAAAAAGGGTAAAATTCCATGACTGGAAGAACACCCTGGTCAGCCTCAGTAAGAAGCTGAGATTCCTCATAAAATCCTCCAAAGCTAGTTATGAAAACAAAATTGCCACTGATTCTAAAGACAACCAGAAAACATTCTACAGCTATGTCAAGAATCTCAATGGCAATACTCAGATCTACTCTGAGTTACAGCACAATGGCACTAAATATACAGAAGCAACTGATATTGCCAACATCCTGGCAGAAAGGTTCAGTGCTAACTTTACCCCACCCCCACCCCCTAAAGGGCCCATCTCTATAACGGAAGAATGCAAAGTTCCTGTAATCACGGCTGCACAGGTAAAAAACACACTCTCCAAAGCCAAGAACACAGCATTCATGGGACCTGACAACATCCCAGGCTGTGTTCTACATGAACTACAGAATGAACTGGCACCCCACCTAAGCACCATGTTCAATCATAGCCTCACCTCAGGCTTTGTGCCCACTGAATGGCACACAGTGACGGTTATCCCACTCCACAAAGGGGAAGCCACCGCGGACCCCGGGAACTACCGCCTCATTAGCCTACCAAGCCTGGTCTGCAAGGCAATGGAACGTATCATCATGGAAGTTATAAACAAAGACATTGGAAGTCTCCAAACCCTGGACCTCACCCAGTTCAGGTTTGTAACAGGCAGATCATGACTCCTAAACTTGATTGACTTCTTTGAAGCAGTCACCAAAACTGTAGATGAGGGTAAGGTGGTTCACACTGCCTATCTAGGTCTCGCCAAGGCTTTTGACACCATACCCCACTCTGGAATTATAGATAAAATCGCTAAACTAGGTATAAATCCCTATGTCACAAGATGGGTTGCCAACTGGCTCACTGACAGAACCCACACTGAAAGTTGCAGACTCCAAATCCGACTTCAGACCAGTGACAAGTGGAGTACCACAGGGTTCAGTTCTGGGTCCTCTCCTGTTTGGTATCTACTTTTCTGAAGTACAGGCTAACACAGAAGGTCTTTGGCTAAGTTTGCAGATGACTGCAAACTGGGAGCCATAATTGAAACTCCTAACAATGTGAAGATCCTACAATAGGGCCTCATTGAGACAGATGCCTGGTGTCAAAGCCATTGCTTCAAGCTCACTGCCAAAAAGTGCATTGTCATCCTCTTTGGTAAAAACTTTGTACCCATGAGCTACCACATAGGTGGTAGTCTACTTAACACCGAAAGTGCGATAAGAGACCTTGGGACACAGGTGAACAGTAGTCTCTCCTTTGATAATCACATCACCACAGTAGTCAAGAAATCCTTCTACGTGGCACACCTCATCACAAAAGGTTTTTCATCCAGGAAAAAAGAGGTCATTGTTCCCCTCTACTCGTCACTCATTAGAACTATTATAGAGTACAACACCCCTTTTGGTATGTACCTCACAAGACATCTACAGCAACTGGAAAGGCCACAGAAATACCTCACAAAGAGGATTACTGGCCTCAAACAGATGCCCTATGCAGACCATCTCAAAAATATCATGCTTTACTCCGTCGCATATCGCCTACTCAGAGATGATCTCTGCCTAACATACAAAGCTATGTCAAACCCAGAGCTGTTGGACATGCTCCACTTAAAGAAATCCCTAGCCCTCTGAGCTACATGCACTAGGGACCTAAACCTTGTCACCACAATAAACATGCTGGAGGGACAGATTCCTGTCCCAGAGACTTCCCATACTCTGGAACAAACTACCTATCTATATCAAACAAAACTCCTCATTAGCACTCTTCAAGAAAATTCTTGATGATTGGATAGGAATTAGGAAATTCACCCCGGGGATCACCTCTGTGGCTCTGCTCGACAGGGACACAGGAAAATAATTTTCTTGGGTGGTGAAAGCCAGGATACCTTTTTGGCTAGGCTTGTACAGGCCCTAGGGCTGATAGCCTAGTACCTACCTGCGAACCTATGAACCTAATCCTGGAACACTGTCTGGTTAAGTGGCTTGCTTAGAGTCACACCATACTTAAACAGAGGCTGAAGGAATCAAACTCTGAACTACAGGATAAAGCTCATTAACAATGACATTTTTTAAGCTTGCAAGAATAGTAGTTTCAACACCATCATTTTTTTCTAGTAAGAAATCGTAGCACTTTTTTAACTTCTTTCAGGTGGCTTGTTCAAAGTTGATAAAATGCAGTACGGGTTCAATTATGGGTCAGATAAGTGAAGTATAAAGTGGTACAACCATATTGTTAGTATATGCAGGCACACCCTTTAGTGTTAAATGGGTAATAGAATATGTTTTATTGGCTTTTGGTTTTCTCTATTATGCCTAGTTATTTAATGTTGGTACATTTTTTTATGATTTGACCATTTATTCTGTTTTCATAATGTATGTCCCTTGTGAAGTCTCATGATCATGGAGCCTGTGCATTTCACCAGTTCAGTGTTGTGTTCCCTGTCTCACTGTCTCTCTGATGCTGCTTACACATTACTAGCAGCCAGCTTGCATTGCCCTACTGCTGTTTGGAGGGATATCATTCATCTTTGCATTTTTGTGGCTGCTTTTGTTTGGGGCTTTCATGAAACCAGCATTCGTAGGATTGCAGAGGTGTTTATTGATTTAATAGATATTTGCCAAGGAACTATTCTTTTGTCTACTGAAAATCTCTTATCAACTTGAACATTTTTATTGGTTGGCTTGTGCCGTATTATTTCACTCCTTACAATTGCATTTCTCACTGAGCCTGTTTCTTAGAATTCAAAGTTCAAAAGAATGGTGCAATTGGTGCTCTGAAAAGAACTAAATAACCAAGAAAGCACCAACGTTGCGAGTCCTCAGTAAAAGTTTAATAAAATATTGTTAAGTGCTTTCATCAACAAGTATGACTTCTTCAGAACAAAAAACAATCAAACATAGCAAGTTTAAATACACAAAACCAGTCAGCCGTTGGTTCGAATCTACCCAATGTTATCAAAAAAGAGTTCATAGCTCATGAATATATAATCAACCAAAATGCCTGCAGTTGTGACAATTTTCCGAAGAATAAAACCTTTTACTTTAAAAACACATTAGCAACAAAGACATTAAATACACATCTGTTTTGAACAATGGTCAACAAAAATTCTAAAAAGCCTCACTATTCTATTAAGTATATACAATTATTTGAAACTGCTTGCTAAATATTACTGTCTTAGTAATCATGATCTTGTTAACCTGAGAAAAGTAAAAATATACGTAGTGTAATAATATTTTTCTTACATTTATTCCATTAGTATAAACCTGTAGGTGAATTTTGATTTGTTTTATTTTTCAACAAGTTTTATACAATTTAATACTGTCAAACCAATTCTGCCTTTTCTTTTAAAATAGGCAGTATTGTTAAATGTTCATTTATACTTGTATACTTTTCTCAGGTTAATCTAGATCGTCTAGTGCTGGATCTGGCTTTGGTACAGTGACAGAGCCATACTAATTCTCGTGGGTCAATGACCTGAGAGTGTGCTTGATCTGGCAGATCCTAGCACCCTTAATCAGTTGATCATGGCCTCCTTCTTGCTCATCTTAGTGAATGAAACATTTTTGTGTCTCATGACAGATTCGTCTATGACTACAATATTAGCTAGAGTGGAGTTTTGCCTTATGAGCTTACACACTGAGACACTATGCATTGAAGCTTTATGGCTGGTGTTACTTTGGTAGAATGTCTGAGGTTGTCAAGGAACCCTACTATTATTGCTACATCTAAGATCCCTTCGTGGTTTGGGTAGATTACTTTTTAGGACCTCAACATATGTGAGTCTAAGTGCTTGGTCTACAGCATGAGTGGTGTGTAGCAAATGATGTTGTGTGTTTTAACAACCTGATTGGTAGATATCTGGTTGGAAGAGCCTTGCCAGCAGTGCTTCTGGAATAATCAGTACTAAATGTCATGCTTTATTTCTCTAACATTGTTCCTGGCCAGAGTGCCTTCTATGCAGGGTTGCCTGTTCTCCTTTTGTTTCCATTTTGCTGAGGTCTACATTTTACTTGCAAATCCCATCTATATACTGATAAGTGAGTTTGCTATGTCTCAGATTGTGCATAGCTGCATAGGTGTATAGGTGTGCAGGTGTGCGGGTGTGTGTGTGTGTGTGTGTGTGTGTGTGTGTGTGTGTGTGTGTGTTTGTGTGTAAGCATGCGTTTTGGGTACTTACCACATAACATGGTAATACACAGCTGCCACACCAGCACTATTCCACTGTGATATACAAACAGTGACAAAACAGGACTGGGGCTTTTAATGTATATGTAATATCCCTATTTACAAATTCCAGCACAATATGCATTTCCATATGTGTGCAAAAGGGTGAACATTCAGGATGGCAACACTACAAAGTAGCCTAACATGCACTGCCACCCTCCCTTCTTACAAGGTAATGCGTTATCCATGTATGATAGTTATGGCTAACGGACAGATGCATATAATACATACTCTCTGTTTAAGCAGTCTATTGTCTATTTTACTGCACTTGTCTTACCAGCCTTGCTTTTCTGTCTGCCACTCCAGACTTCCATTGAAAACAATACTTATATAATAACCATACTCACACCACACACACACACACACACACACACACACACACACACACACACACACACACACACACACACACACACACACATACTGTCTGTCTTTCTTTCTCTTTCATGTGCAAAGTCTTTTTACAAGCAAGCTACAGTGCAATGTTTCTGCGGAAAATGTAGGGAGTGGTACAAAAAGATTTCATGCATGTTTTTTTCATTTTTTAAATTTTGATACAGTTCAGTATTACATGGTACAGTGGGGTAAGGGAATATACCCTTTTCCCCACTGTAGTGTGATCTTGGAGTTGGTATATTTAAGTAGCGGGGTTGTGGAGGGTGCAGGGGGGCTTGCCCCCCTGCAAAAATGTGTGTGTACTGTGTTTTATTTGTGTTTTTTTGTGGATCGGTAATGTGTAATTCACAAAAGTCTATTTTCGCTTAAATGCACATTAGCTGAACTGGATTCGCTCACTTGCGATTTGCACAAGTGAGCTTTCGAGGGGTCAAAGTAGACCCATATATATATATATATATATATATATATATATATATATATATATATATATATATATATATAGATGTATCTATATATAATTTGAATAAAGCATGCAATGGACAATTAATTGACATAGGAAATTACAAGTAAACCAGATGACCACTTTTATCTTCATGACACTTTTTCAAAACAGCATTGCATAAGCAAAAGTAAAAATACAGAACTGCACCACAGCACACATATGAAAACCAGTATCCAATAAAACTGCAATTAAGTGGAGTTTTAAAATGTTTTCTTTTTTATAAAGATGGAGACAAAATGCTCAGCTATTTTACTTGTTATGCAAATTTTGATTAAAGTGTCTATGGCTTCATTATAACCGCATTTTGTTTTATTTATTTTATCTCATTATTTCATGGCCCTTTTGCAGCAAGTTTTAGTGAATGCAAATTGAAATAAATGAAGCTATATTTTATCTGAACACTCCAGCAAACCTCAGAACATGTTCTTTTGTCAGCGTCTTTGTAACCAGCCAGTCATTCATCTTACACAGCCTTTTAGACATTATTATGTGTAAGCAAACATTTCATACAACAACTAACTGGCTACAACAAACATTAGATTTATGTAGTTTGTTTATGTTTAACAAAAAGGTATGCTAGGCATAATGAACACTTGTTTTTTTTTTTTCAAAATTCACCAGGAGATACATGCATACAGTATATAATCAATTTAATTCATTATCAGGTTACAGTTATTGTAGTAAAAATCACCGTACGGTCCCCAAAGAGTTATGCAGTCAAGCAAAGCGATAAACAAAAGTAAAACACTGCAAAACTCACCACCATAGATTAAAATATCTCTCTTTATTCACGAACAGTAGGATAAGCGCTTTCACGTACCTAAGTACGCTTCATCAGATCTATTTAACTGTGCTCATCTCTTCACTTATATACTAAACTTTAAAAGTAATTAATCAATTACAATGTAAATCATTCAATCAGTCATTCAATGAAACTGCAAAATTTCTGAAGTCATCCTTAAAAGGGGCTTGTCAAGATCTGTGTATTAAATAATTGTAGCATAGAGAAATAGGCATGGAAACCAAATGCTATAAAGCCATATATATATATATTTAACATTTTTCAATCATGGACATTAGATCCTAATTAAATATGTTTGTCCTTACTCACAGAAAGCGTATCATGTATAGATAGATATATAAATACAAATATAAATATAATAAATACCTCAAAATATACCATATGTATATCTTAAAACATCAAATGTTAGGATAAATAAATAATTAAATAAATATATATAGAAAAATCTATCCATATTTATATTAAAAAAAAAAAAATATATATATATATATATATATATATATATATATATATATATATATATATATATACATATATATATATAAAACCAATCTCTATACTAAGAAAATGTGTGAGAATAAAATATATGAATACATGTATATATGGCATATAACTAATAAAGGCATATATACCTCAATTTAATTTCCTATATCTATATGTACATAATTACTTACAAAGATAATATTCTAACACATATACCTAAATATATAAAGAAATGTCAATACTTCAATTAGGAAAATTTCATATATAAAAAACTGTTCTAAAATGAATGCAGTTGTAAAATATAACAATAATAATATACCTAATATCATATCAGGTTACAGATACAAAAATTATCAGAAAGATAGACTACCACCAAGCAGACTGAATGCAATTTATTTTCCGGACCCACAACAACCATGCAGAGAATATGTATACAAATTGAGATGTGGTGCAGATTTTTTATCTGATGATGTTTTAAGCTCATGCAGTAGGCACAATACCTAAGTAGTCGATGCGCTTATACTTTGTTTTTCCTTTCCTTGTTGATGTCTTGATGTCTTCTTGTAACCTTTTTTGTGCATGCCAAAGATGTGAAACAACAAATATTTGAAATCAGTCACTTGGCTTTTTTTTTTTTATACAACTAAACTTATCAGCATCAATCCAGCTCAATAAGGCATTGCTTTAAACTTGCAATGTTTAGACCATTTTTACTTTTTACGCATCAAAATCAAATGTAAGGCTAATTTAACAAAATTCAGCGTTCCATGAGGGACTGGACAATTTTCACAGCTTTCTCAAATAGTCCACCAAAGGCAACGACACATTACCTAAACAATTATTCTCTTAATGATACAAAACTTGCTTTCCCAAGTTTGTTTCACTCTTTTTTCAGTCCCTTCACCAATTTTACTTTTATTTTCTTTCACAAACTGTGATGTGCAATGAATAAAAAGCACCATTCATCCTTTCCACTCTCTATGTTCCCTAACTGTTATTTTGGCAGTGTAGTACTAATGCAAGCTAACACGCAGAACTGCTAGACTTCTGTGTTTTTGCCTAAATAGAAGCTGCTAATCAGCATGTCACAATTCCCCATGTGGATACCCTGTTAAAGAGGGGCAGCACCTAAAGCTAGATAACGATTTATGCATGAACTCACTCCCCTTCAACTATTTAAATTTATTGGCCATCCTACTGTATTCCATAGTACCAGAATACAAAAGTGACCACCCCCTATAACTTAACTTTTTAGACAGGTAAAACTTAAGATACCTATTTTTACATCTAACTCCTCTAATGCACACTGCAGTGCTTAGGATAAACCATTTTTTTTTCATCTTACCTTTAAGCATCCCTGTGACTAGCACTTGCTTTAAAACCTGCTGGAAAGCACTAGGAAGTCTTAAACTGATACAAGCACACAACTCTCCTTGTTAATAAGGAGGAATTAATCATAGGCACTAAACAGCCTATAATTGCAAAGTACCTTGCTATGGTAAGGGAAAACAGCTCTTGTACTTTACAAAAAAAAAAAAAAAGCACCAAACCAGGCATGTCCAAGGGTCAGCTTCTGGTGATTTCTCCTGTCCACCTGGTGAATCTTGGCATACTGGAGCAATGCAGCAATTGCCTCGTGTACACAGATAACCATCTCCTCCTACCACCAAACACTACAACCTGCGAGAGATGCACTTACATAGCCAAACTGGAAGCAAAGCTCTCACCACCCAAGATTGTGCTAGATAGTCAAGAGAAGGTTAAGACCCACACTACACCTCAAGCAACACATAGCCCTTCTAAACCCACACCACCAATACCCACACATAGCAACACTAAACCCACATATGTGGAGGCACTTAACAGTAACCTGTCCAAGCAACAAGGACCTCTGGAGCTGAAACGCAAACAAACACCAGTCACAACCAAAGTGTCACATAGCTCACAACACCAGTGTGCCTCCCAACAACAGCCCCTAAGGCAAGACAACTTACCCAACACTTTAGTCATAGGTGACTCTATATTCAGGCACACTGATATCCAACTCACCAGACTGAACAAGGAGAATATTACAGTCACTTGCCTGTCGGGTGCCAGGATCCGCCACATAATGCATGCACTCAAGTCACTCCACAACAAGTACAAATTTGACTCTGTCATTGTCCATGTTGACATGAATGACTTGAGACTTACCTCCCTGGACTACATGTAAAGAGACATGAAAGAGCTCTCGAATCATGTGGCCCAGACAGGTATGACCCTAGCCCTGAGTAGCATCCTGCCTTCTCCCACAATGATACCACAGTATAAGGACAAAATGATTGACTTCAAAAATTGGATAAACCTCTGGTGTCATTCAAAGGGGATCCAGTACCTGTCTGCCTGGGATGACATGATCGACAGAGCACGATGCTTTGCCAGAGATGGTCTGCACCTGCTGCCTCTGGGATTCAGGTTACTGGCTAAGGCTCTTGCCACCCTTATAGTGCCTTTTTTAGGCAAAGTTCAAAGGACAAAACCACCACCGTAATGGTACAAGCATGCAAAATCTGAAGGTAATGCTACTCAATGCTAGAAGTCTAAACCTCAAAATGGGTTATCTCTCAAGGCACTCCTAAAAATGGAAAACATTGATATCTGTGCAGTAACTGAGACCTGGTTCATGGCTCCAGAGACCACCCCTGCAATACCAGGCTACAACTCTTACCACAGTTTTGGCCACCAAACCAGGACCGAAACACTAAAGGTGGTGGAGTGTCCATATTCACCAAGGATATTCACAGCACCAGGCTAGCTGCCCAACACAATGCGTCTGAAATTCTCCAGGTGCAACTAACACTAGGTAAGACTGCAATCCAAATTGTAGCTTGCTACAGATCCCCCACCATGCCCCAAGATTCTCACTACACCTTTCTAAGCATACTGGAAAATATTAAGATACAACCAAACACCCTAATACTGGGTGATTTCAACTACCCCCTCATTGGTCAGGTCTGGCCATAAGCTAATCAACCTTGACATCCACATCCCACCTCCACCCCCCCAGTAAGGAAACCTCCATAAAAAACTTCTCCAAAGCCAACTTCATGCTACTCAAGTAAGAAATGACAAACATCATGACACCCATGCAGACGGGAATTGAAAGTTCGATTGCTGAATCCTACACTAAGGCACTGTACGAGCACATCCACTCGTGAATGAATCGTGCCATCCCCAATAGAACCAAGATGCTCTCCTCCCAAAAAAGCAAGCAAATCTTGTGGTCCCTTGCCATAAACAAACTTTACAACAAAAGGAAGAAACTTTCAGAAAAGAGGAAACTCCCAGGATGCAAAAAACTCCCTTACCAGCCTCAATAAGAAGCTGAGATCCCTCATGAAATCCTCCAAAGCTAGTTACAAAAATAAAATTGCCAAAGATTCCAAAGACCACCACAACGCATTCTATAGCTATGTCAAGAATCTAAATAGCAATGTTCGGATCTGCTCTGAGCTATAACAGAATAACATTAAATATACTGATCCCAAGGATATTGCCAATATCCTGGCAGATCGATTCAGTGCAAACTTCACCCCCCTCTCACTCCCTAAAGGGCCCATCTCAATACCGAAAGATTGCCAAATTCTGGTAATAATGGCCACATAGGTAAAAAACACACTCTCCAAAGCTAAGAATACAGCATCCATGGGACCAGACGACATCCCAGGCTGTGTACTACATGAACTACAAAATGAACTGGCACCTCACCTAAGTGTCATGTTTAATCATAGCCTCACCTCAGGCTTCGTGCCCACTGAGGGGCACACAGCTACAGTTATCCCACTCCACAAGGGGGGATTCACTTTAGATCCCGGGAACTATCGCCCCATCAGTCTGACGAGCCTGATCTGCAAGGCCATGGAACGTATTATCATGGAACTTATAAACAAAGACATTGGCAACCTTCAAACACTGGACCCCACGCAGTTTGGGTTTGTGAAGGGCCGATCTTGTCTCCTGAACCTGATTGGCTTCTTTGAATCAGTCTCCAGAGCCATGAACAAGAATAAGGTGGTCCACACAGCCTATCTGGACCTTGCTAAGCTGGGCATTAATCCCTACATCACTCGATGGGTTGCCAACTGGCTTACTGACAGGACCCACACTGTAAAAGTAGCCAACTCCAAATCCAGCTCCAGACAAGTGACAAGTGGAATACCTCAGGGTTCAGTCCTGGGACTGCTCTTGTTTGGCATCCACTTCTCTGAAGTACAGGCCAACACTAAGGGACTCTGGCTAACAAAGTTTGCAGATGACTACAAACTGGGAGCCATTATTGAATCCCCAAATGATGTGAATATTCTACAAAAGGGCCTTAAAGAAACAGATGTTTGGTGCCAGAGCCATGTTCTCAAGCTCACTGCCAAGAAATGTATAGTTATCCCCTTTGGGAAAAAACATGTACCCATGAATTACCACATAAGTGGTAGTACACTAAACACTGAAAGTGTGATAAGAAACTTAGCGACACAGGTGGACAGTGGTCTCACCTTCGAGAACCACATTGCCACAGCACTCAGGAAATCCTTCTATGTGGCACACCTCATCACTAAGGGCTTTTCATCCAGAAAAAAGGAGGTCATTGTCCAACTGTACTCATCCCTCATTAGACCCATTATAGAATACAATGCCCCATTTGGTATGTACCTCTCAAGACATCTGCAACAACTGGAAAGGCCACAGAGAAACCTTATTAAAAGAATCACAGGCCTAAAGCAGATGCCCTATGTTGACCGTCTAAAAAAAACTCCACCTATACTTCGTCACATATCGTCTACTCAGAGGCGATCTCTGCTTAACATACAAGGCCATGTCAAACCCAGAGCTGATGGACATGCTACACTTAAAGAAATCCCAATCCCTCAGAGACACATGGTCCAGGGATCTAAACCTTGTCATCACAATGAACAAAACATGCTGGAGGGATAGGTTCCTGACCCAGAGACTCCCCAGACTCTGGAATAGACTGCCCATACATGTCAAACAGAGCACCTCTTTGGCCCTCTGCAAAAGGAACCTTGATGATTGGATGGGAGATAGGAAATTCACCCCAGGGATCATGTTAGTTGCCCTGCTAGACAGGGGTCCAGGGAAATAAATACTGTGGGAAGAAATAGCCAGGGAATTGTTATGGCTAGGCTTGTATAGGCCCTAGGGCCAATAGCCAAGTACCAACTTATGAACCTATGAACCTATGTTGTATTAGTTTTTCTCTTTTGCCTGTATTCAGAAAATTATTTTCCAATATATATATATATATATATATATATATATATATATATATATATATATATATATGTATATTTGTAATTTTATTGCCCAAGTTTTTATGCTTAGAAATGACTACTGACCTTTTATTACTTATCTATGTAGACATATTCAGTTACACAGAAGGCAGTTCATGCAACTGCCAAAACCATTGAATTTGGCTAGTTCAGGCATATGACAGCAGCAGAGAACAAATTAGGATTCACAGAGGTATTCAGCTGTGTTGTCAATAAAGGGGTTGTAATGGAGGAAATGGTTTACGGTGAAAATGTATTAAACTTTAGTACAAACCAAAGCCTTGTAAACAGCATTTGGTTAATATTTTTAATTGTTGCTATATGGCAGCAATCTTGGTTTGAATATCAATTTCAAATTAAACTAGGATATGACGGCATTCTGGAAGAATATCAGTAAATGGGAAAAGAAGAGGGAACTGTTAAAGAGAAGTGGGTTTTGTTGATATGTGAAAATGTGAGCATTTGCGGATGGGCATTACATGGCACTACTGCCAAAAGCAGAGGAAGAGGAGGAATCAGAAGGATGAAGGAAAGGTAAGGAACCAATAGTAGTCAGGTACAGAGACTAGAATGACGGTAGAAGATCACACATCAGGGCCATGTAAAGAAGAATAAAAGAAAAAAAGTGTTGTGACTGAACTGTTGCTTGTAGGATTGATGTAGTTGTTACTTGATCATGAATATTAGAAGACACCATACCTCTCAACTGTACAGATTTTCACAGAATGTCCTGATTTTTGCCTCATATTTTTGATCTGTTTTTCATAAAATTATGGTTTTCTGGCAAATTACTTGTAAATCATTGAGGGTTGAAGTCAGAAAATAATGACAGATGTTTGAGTTTCAGACTTCATACCCTTGTGAAAATTCATGCTAATCCTGTTGTGATGGCTCTCTTTCTGTTCTTCCTTCCTATCCATCACAACAGGAGTTCCTCAGGGCTCCATTCTTGGACCACTAGTCTTTAACATCTTTACCAATGGCCTCCACACTGCCTGTACACAATCTTCCCTTATTCAATACGGAGATGATTCAACAGTCCTCACCTTCTCAAACTCCATCTCTGACCTCCTCACACTCACCCAACAATCTTTTCTATCTGTTGAAAAATGGCTCTCAGTCAACCAACTCATCCTAAACCCTAAAAAAAACAAAACTCCTACTGTTTCTACCTTGCCCACTAACACACCACAAAACCACCTTCTCCATTACATCCCTTGATAAAACTACCATCAAAGTAGAGCCCCAAACTAAACTTTTAGGGACCATTATTGAAGATGAATTGAAATTTAATTTGCACATCCAACAATATATAAAAACAAATCAAAAACTCGGTCTACTATACAGGAATAGAAAATTCCTAACCCCTGACACAAAGCTCTCCCTTGCTCAAGCACTCCTACTTTCCTCCCTTCTCTATGCAGCCTCAGTCTTTACTAATCTTCAATCCGCACTTCTAACCAGGCTTGAACAAACATATCATAAAATAGGTCGCTTTGCCACTAGTTCTCTGCATCACTCACACCACTGTCTTTCTCTCAACAAACTCCAATGGCTAGAATTCCCCCAACAACTTCAATTTACTCAGTTTAGAATCCTACACTCCATCCTTCATAAACCTGCAGCCTGCCCTTCCCTATCCTCCCTTGTCACCTATTACACTCCCAGTTGCTCCCTTCATACATCAAATCAACAGCTTCTTACCATTCACAAACCTAACAAAAACATAGGTAAACTCCTATACAAACATTCAGTAGCTCAAGCCTGGGATAAACTTCCTTCATGCATGAGAAACACCCCAAACCCCCCGCTCTTCAAAAAACAGCTAAAACAATTTCTACTTAACTCCAGAACTTGCTGTTGTCTTCACCCCACCTAATCCCTGCTGAATCTTCTCCACTAAAGATCAAGTCCTTCTGACTCTCTTCTGATCCCCACTCACGAAACCTAATAATATTATTAGACTCACTCAACTACCTTTTCCCTTTATTTTACTAACCATAAGAGAATAAAAATATATATATATATTAACTAGTTTGATATTATGTACCTAAAATAATTTGTATTTTTTTCATGTCATATACTATTATAAATTGTTGATCATCATGCCTCACAGTATGTATTACTTTAATTCAATTGTTATTTCTTATTTTTACTAGTTTCCTTTCTATACATTGTATATTGTATCTGTTTCTGGAACTTTTCTCCTCGGGTCTCCACTGAAAATGTGCTCTTCTGCTCAGCTGAACTAACCCGGTTAACAAATGTCAAATAACTAAATAAATAGATGAGAAGAATATAAATCTGAACATAACCCTTATCCCAACAAATATTATAAACATGTCTGTGTTAACATTATTAAATTAATAAAATTACTTGTTTAGGAACATTTATAATTTGTATTCTTCACAGAGAAAACACAACCAATTTAGAATTAGGTTATCCCAGAACAGTTGCACTTATCATTTGCAGAAGACATGACTTTAGTCAGTTTGACTGTAGTCTTTGAAAACAGTACTACAAACTTCAGGTGGGATTCATGAAGCAGCCACAGCTGCACTGTGAGTTCTCTACTGTGGTCACTGTGACAATGGAAGGTGGGATGATCATTTGACTTTGTTAACTGGGTAAATAAATCAGTCCAAAGACCATTTTTTGCCATGACTCAGGCCAAAAGAAAACAACATTTACAAAAGATTACCTTCTGATATACATTTCAATTATATTCAGGTTAAATTATAACTGTTATTTGCAGTTCAATGCTATAGCTGTGCTTTTAAATTAATATTTTTAGCAATCATCATATTCTACACAAAGAACAGAACTACTATACTGGTTTGATGTGACTCATTTACAAATTGCATTATATTTGAGGATACAAGCACTCCTTATTTTATATATTTGCAGTGACAACCTTAACATAGCTGTCAGTATGTGTTATTCTAGGTATTGTGTGATGATTTTTGTAATACAGCTTAGGCATCAAATTCCTAGACAAATTGTTATCTGGAGCACACATACTACCTTGTCAACATTTTTTTTGTCAAGGTAATGGATGTTGATATTTAGGTGTTTTGTTTTTATACACACACACACACACACACACACACACACACACACACACGCGCACACACGTGCACACACGCACACACACACACACACACACACACACACACACACACACACACACACACACACACACACACACACACACACACACACACACACACACACACACACTATACAGGCACTTGTACAACAGCATGGACTCAGCCATACCCAATAAAACTAAAGCCTGATCCTCAAGGAAACACAAACCTATTTGGTGGACATCCTCTATCAACAGGCTTTACAACAAAAGGAAGAATCTGTTGCCCAAAGGTAAAAAGGAACAAATTCCAAATTGGAAAAACTCCCTCCTTAGCCTCAACAAGCAACTTAGATCACTAGTGAAAGCCTCCAAGGCCAATTATGGATCAAAACTAGCCTCCAAAAAAAAGGGAAACCATAAAGTCTTCTTCAATTACATCAGGAACCTCCATGGCAAAGCCCAGGTTTGTTCCGAATTAGTACTTAACAGTATCACTTACACTGATCCTATTGACTTAGCCAACCTGTTAGCAGATAGGTTCAGCGCAAACTTCACCCCTCTGTCCCCCCCAAAGGCCCTTTCAATGTCCCAATACTTGTCCTGTAGCTCACATCTCCATAGATCAAGCGTTAAAGCCCCTATCCAAGGCAAAGAACACAGCTTTCTTGGGACCTGATAGTATCCCAGAATGTATTCTGCAGCATCTCCAGCAAGAACTGGCTTCACCATTGAGACCCTATTCAACCACAGCCTAAGTACAGGCTTCATTCCAGCAGAGTGGAGAACTGCCATTGTCATCCCCTTGCACAAAGGTGGTGCCACTATTGACCCTGGAAATTATCGCCCCATTAGCTTGACAAGTCTGATCCGTAAAGCCATGGAGTACTTTATTATGGATCTCATAAACAAGGACATAGGCAATCTCCAAGCACTTGACCCCACCCAGTTCAGATTTGTCAATGGCAGATCATGCCTGTTGAACCAGGTTGACTTCTTTGAGACTGTCACCAAGGCCCTGGATGAGGGAAAGTCAGTGCATACAGCTTACCTTGACTTGGCCAAGGCCTTTGACACAATCCCCCACTCGGGCATCATCAAAAAGCTAACACAACTTGGAGTAAATCCCTATCTCATCAGATGGGTGGCCAGCTGGCTCACTGCCATGACCCACAAAGTTAAAATAGGCACCTCCACCTCTGATAGCAGACCTGTCACTTGAGGAGTTCCCCAGGGATCGCTCCTGGGACCCCTACTGTTTGGCATCTATTTCTCAGAGGTCCAGGAAAAGACAAAAGGCCTATGGCTGACCAAGTTTGCAGACGACTGTAAGTTGGGTGCTGTCATTGACTTCCCTGATGATATTAACAAACTGTAAGCGGGTCTCACAGCAACAAATTACTGGTGCCAAAGTCATGGTTTCAAGCTAAATGCAAAAAAATGTATCATCATACCATATGGCAAAAACACGACCCCCACTGATTACTACATCAATGGCAACCCCCTTAGCACACAACCTGTGGTAAGAGACCTGGGAACTCAGGTTGATAACAACCTCACATTCGACCATCATGTAGTGGCAGTGGTCAGAAAAGCCTTTTACTTGGTTCATCTCATAAGTAATCATAAGTATAATAATACCTGTGAATCAATTAAAGTGAAGGGAAAATAAAATTTTCTACATGTATATAAAGGAAAATGTATACATGTACTTACACAAACATGTATATAAAATTACTACAGTTGCTATGTATCTGTAATGTTTATTATGAACTTGCATGAAATAAATATTACTAGCCTAGGGTGTCATGTGTTGGAGAATGGATGGATGGACCAGTACTTGCTTGTGAGTTATAAAATGCAGCATGCAAGCCAGACAACAGTGGCTTACATTCTCAAAGTGCAGTGAAGGAATCCCTCCCCCACAACTTGTGACTAATTCCATAGGCAGTCAAGTGGGTTCACACATGCAACAGAATGAAAAAATGACATTACAGCAGGGAGAAGGTGGAACACCATGTAGCTCAACACCAGTTTCTTGTAAACAGCCTGGACACCTTGATGAAGCTACAAGACTTCCAAGTTTACAACTGTTGTTTGACTGCATTCTTTTTTGGATTTCTACACTTAAGGCTTGGATAGTTCCATTACTTTTTGATTTTGGTCTTATATTACAGTTTGTCTTATGTTAAATATTGTTTTACTGCAAAGTTTATTATTTTTTACTTTGAGACTTAAAAGATTTTGATTAGGGTCAGTTAACAAGCATTCCTTTTGCATTCATTAATTGACTAGTAATTAGATCTAGTTAATTCATGGGATGAGCTGAGAAAGTAGAGTTGTGTAAGTGAACTTTCTATAACAGTAGACATTTGAATGATCAGTGCTGCAGTAGCTGCCAAGGATGTAACAGCCACACAGCTTCCAAAGCTTCAGGGCATCTTCCATGTGCCCAGACTGTCAAGCAGCTTGAGCTGAGCTGATTGAATAGGCAAAACTGGGAGTGAAGCTCTTCAAAGTTTTCCTGCCAGCAGAGTGAGAGAGGCTGAGCCGTGAAAGGTCAAGGCTAGGAATAACAAAAAATAAATGTCAACACCCTGGCATAAAAAACACACCAACAAACAAGAGGAATTGAGGGAGGCAGCAGCTACTGCAGCAGTGATCATTCAAACACATATTATTGTGGTAAGTTCAACTTACACAACTGTACTATGTTCTATATAGTGATCATTGCTGCAGCAGCCTTAACTATATGGGTAGATTGCTACAGCTAACTATATTTGGGAGGTGGAAGGAGAACAGTCCAGGAGCCACTGGAGAATGGTCCTAGCAAAACATGATCTAGGCCTAGAGAAGGAATCCAGTTTATATTGCTTTGTAAAAGTATGTACAGAGGACCAAGTAGAAGCTTTTAGAATACTTCCAGAATTCAACCCTTTCCAAAATGCCAAAGAAGAAGCCAAGGACCCTGTGTGGAATAGATTTGTCATGATGAGTATAACAAAAGGTAATAGCCTTAGAAACCATTTGGAAATTGTCTGTTTGTCCCTTCTTACCTTCACAAAAAATGAACAACAGATCTGAAGATCTGAAACATTTAGTTCTGTTAAGATAGTACCAGAGTTGTTTGTTGACACCCAAGGTGTGGAATATTCTTTCTCCCTCATTTTTAGGTTGAGGAAAGGGAGAGGGATAGTCTGGCTCAAAGTAAACTTGGATACTCCTTTAGGCATAAAAGAAGGATTAGTTCTCAAAGAAACCTTGTCCTTATGGAAAAATGAGGTAGGGCTGACTCACCATAAAAGCTTGAAACTCAGATATGCTTCTTGTAGAGGTAGGAGCAATCAGTAAAACTATTTTCCATATTAAGAACCTGAAGTCAACCAGACTAGCTGGTTCGAATGGTGCATGTGTTATTTTCTATAATGCAAAATTAAGATTGGGGAGGGGGGCACTGGTTTACTAGGAGGGGTCTTATGTAAGACCCCTTTCAAGAACATTTAGACATGTGACTGCCTCAAAAGAGGAGGATACATGGGCAGACATGCTGAAATGTATGATAAATGAATCTTGCCAGAGGAATAAGAAAGGCAATAGGACAGTACATCACACAAGTATGGTAAAACCAAAGAACTAGCTTCAAATGGGTGTAGGCTATGGTGCTGGCACCAACTAGAAAACCTTTTCTATTTGCTAATGTATGATTTTCTAGTAGCAAGCGTTCTTGGCTCTGTTACTATCTGCAACACATCTTCAGGAAACAGGTGCCTAACAGGAATTAAGACCCTATCATCCAAGCAGTCAGTTGAAGATGATTGAAGTTGGGGTGTATCAAACACCCATGTTCTTATGTGAGTAGATGAAGAAGCTTGTGGTTGCCTCTGGCCATTTGCAAATGAAGGGAGAACTATGGTTGCCTTGCTCTGAAGGGAGTCACCACAATGATTTTTGTTTGGGGATTCCACCTGAATCTTCAGAAGTACACTGGATATTATTGAAAAGGATGGAAAGGCATACAGTAGCATTCCAGTCCAAAGAAAAGAAAAGGCATCTGTCTTCCAGGCCTTCTTGCATGGAGTCTTGGACCAGATTTTTGCCAGTTGATTGTTCAGAAAGGAGGCAAACAGGCCTACTTATGCAGCTTCCCACAGATGGAGCAAAACTTGGAAGACCCCCCCATCTAGCTCCATTTGTGATGGTCTGCCCTGGTCCTGCTCAGCTTGTATGCCACGCAATTTTGATCTGACAGAATGTAGGATGCCTGTAGAGTTAGATTGTGCTGTGAAGATGTATCCCAAGACAACATGGCTGGTCTATGAAGGGGGTACAACCTGGTTTGCCCTTGCCTTTTGATTGTCTGTAACCACTTGAAGAGGTCCCGGGACCAAAGATGGTTCAGAGAATTGACTGCCTAAATCAGGGCAAGCATCTCATTGATAGTTATGTGCTTATCTGTCCTTTGTGTCCCACACCTCCTACACTTTGTTTGCTCCTGAAACTTTTCCCCAAGCAAAGTCCAAAGCATCTGTGTTGACTCATTGCTTTGGACCAAAGAGGGAGAAGGGGAGACTTGATTTAATCATATCAATTGTCTCCAAAAAGTGATTTCTCTTCTGACAAATCTCAGTACTGTGATCTGAAAAGATAAAGGGTGTTGATGCTGGGACCAAAGAGATTTTATATGCCACTTTATCTTTCTCATGTGAAGTCTTTACAGGGGTATAATGAGAATCATAGATGAGATGAGACCCAAAATCCTGTGGTAGTACCTCACAGTGGCAGACATCTGAGAGGAAAACTTAGAAATAGATCTAAAGATCTATTTTTTTTTCCTATGGAAGAAAATCTCTTTGAACTGAGGTGTCTAGTTGACATCCCTGGGACACAATCCAATTCAAAATAAATTAGAATGTTCTCTTGGAATCCAAGCTTGTGCAAGAGATCTTTTACCAAAGTGAGAGATTCCTGACATTTTGAAAAAGACTCTGTAAGGATAAGCAGGTCATCTAAATACAGAAAAATGTGGATTCCCTGTAGCCTGCAATGAGCTATAACTTGAGCTAGACAGTTTGTGAACACTCTGGGTGCAGCGGATAGTCTGAAGGATAAGGCAGACAACTGATAATGTGATCCAGACACACAAAACTTTAATCTGCAGGGCAGTCTTTTCAAGAGGTGGGAGAGGCACTGCGTGATGAATATGTCTCTCAATCACATTTTATTTATCTGCTGGTGAAGATTTAGGTCCCAATTCTGTTGTTTGTAGAACTATTAGACTTGTGAAGATACAAGAGATCCAGGATCCTCGTGCCTCTAATGGCAGAGAAGGGAAGGCATAGATCCTCCTCAAGAGTCTCTGTGATTAGACTCTTCTCACAGTACTTGTTGATGCCTATTTTTCACATATTTTGCCTTGTTTATGATGTGATGAGCTGTGCTTTGTACTCCTCCCTTTTCTAGTTTAGCAAATAGCAATAAATAAATCACACTTACTCACATACACAAGCTCACTTGGCTCCCTATTGAAATGTTGGCACTCAAAATGCCAATTGTCGATAAGTGAAAAAAAAGAGGATTGCTCTTCTCATTTAAATTTCTTTTTTGTGGAGGGGCAAGCCCCTGAACCCCCCACCCCTGAATCCCCCATATGGAGGCACCCTCCACACCCTTCCCACATATATATCCCAACTCAGAGATCACCATATGTTGGAGAAAAGGGAATATTCTGAGAAATGGCCATCTTGGACTTAATGTATGTAAGCCTGTTTTTTGGCATTATACCTCTGTGTTTCTGGACTCACTCTTGTGGGTCCTGATATTTCAAATGGAATACCCGCTCTGACACAAACACACACACACACACACAGACACACACACAGACACACACACACACACACACACACACACACACACACACACACACACACACACACACACACACACACACACGCACACACACGCACACACACACACACACGCACTTTTTCTTCTCCTTTTTTCTTGTTTTATTTATTGTTGCACTTATTCTGCCCTTCAGTTTTTAGTTTCATTTTCCACCTCCCCTTTTATTCTTCAACAGGTAGCTTTGATCATTATTCAGTTTTATGTACATCTCTTTCCCTACAAAATAGCTAGTAACCATCTCCAGCTTAGCAAGAGTAGGGAAAAGGGGCTGTTGTCCAACGTGTACTTCCTTCATTATTTTTTGTTACCAGAATTTTTTTTCTCACTTTCAGAAAGTGCATATTGATGCAGAACCTGTTAGTTTAGTAACATTCTTTGTGAATCTAAGTAATATTTAAAAACTACCCTGATGTAAGACTCTACTTTCATGTTTCTTATTCTTGAAGATACCCATTGATACAGAATTTGTTGTATTCACTTTCTAAGTGAATTCAGTCAGTATTTGAAAGTACCCTGATTTTGACAGGTGTTCACTGACACCATTTCTGCTGAGTGCCAACAAGCCAATGCTTGGATATAGAAAATCAACAAAGAACCTGTTTATATGGTTGCCTTACTGTATTAAATATAAGGGAAATCTGGTGTTGATTCTCTCTGCTTTACACTGGTACAAGTCCTGATGTCTGCAACAGATAATCTACTACTAATAAACTTTTGACATTTTTCATAGGATTCATTCATAATTTATATTCTGTGTTTATGTATGCATGGATGTTTGATATATAAAATTGTTCTAGTTGTTGTGTCTTTCGTTTTTTTCCAGTTAGGGGTCGCCACAACGGAACTCCGGTCCGCTAATGATTGGCAGTTGATTGTTACGTGCCGAGTTGCCAGCCCTGATGTACAACCTTCAACGAAGGTACACCCATTCACGCATGTCTCCACGCAGAAGACGCTCTAGCTGAGAATCGAACCGGACAGCGTCTTACTGTGAGGCGACAAAGCTACCACAGCACCACCACCGCGGATATATAAAATTGTTCTAGTATTTAATTTATTTATCAAAGTACTATCCTGGCATCCAAGAATATGCCTGTACATTACTCAGAGTTTGCCCTTGAGGTGAAATTGCACGAGTGTCAGTAGCACGAAGGGAAAAAAAAAAGATGAAAGACATAATGTTGAATGCTGTTTCCCATAGGACAACATTGTCAGTACAGTTTCTAAATGTGTGCTGCAGTGATTTACTTGTTTGGGGAGATTTCTCCCTTCTTCATGTTGGTGTAACCATGGTGTTACTATATGTGTTTGGGAGGTGCGGGTGGCTTGCCCCCAAATTGAAGGGTGCATGGGAGCTTGCACCCCGTAAAAAATAATTGCAATTTATTTTTTTGCCCTTCTGTATTTCAGGCCTTATTTGTCATTGCTTTGGCTCATCGACTTTCAGGAAGTTGATGGTTCCTAGTACAACCTAAGGGTTATATTCATGAAATTGGACAGCTGAGGGTGAGGTTGGCTACTGCTCATCCAGGGTGGCACTTCTTTGAGAAATAACCATATTTTTCATACTTTCATATACAACAAGTAGGGTAGTTGAGGAGGGTGCCAGTTCTTCCTCATTTGCAGGAATCAGAAGCAATTCTCTTACTGATTAAATGAGAAATGGTTTAACTGCATAACAACTTTATGTTCATACAGTGCATTCTGTGCTGTTTTGTGTTTCCTCTTACATCAGATTCTATTTGTACATCTTTCAACCAGAGCAGCTGATATTTGTGGTTTCCCAAATTTCACTATAATTACTTTTCCATACATGTTCATAACTGTTGCAACTTCATAAACAGGGCACTTAAAATCATATGCATATTTTGTTTAGAATTTTCTGCAGATTTTCATCCCCACAAAAAAATATAGTTATTTAAAATGTATCCCCCTCACTAAAAGGCTGACTAAAGCTATATAAACAACTATAAATTCCAATCAATGCCCTGATGGAGTATGTTTTAAGAGAACTTGGCTTCATGTTTTAGGTTTACTATTGCATGACAATAGAACCAAAGCAGTTGGGACTGGGACTAAAATACTCCAAAGAACAGTTAAGATATAGTCTCCATAGTGGTGTAATATTTTTTTTTCATTTGTGTGAATATTTTTTCATTTGCAAAAACAAGGCAGCATAATGCTATAGTTTTCATCAAGAAAGGATACATATTTCAAGGAATTTTAGCCAAGTTTGTGAGATAGGTAAAATGAGATCATAATTCTATTAGCATATTGTTAGGTATCTGGGAAGAGCAGCAAAGATTTATGCATGCAAATGGTGCGATGCGGATATATAATGGGTGTAATAGGAAATGTTTAAACTACAGAATGTTGATGTCCTTAATGTCAGCACAAAATCATCATAAAAAAGTGACAACCAGCACATGCTCTAAGGCATAACCTGAGAGCATGGAATTAAAATCAAAGTTTAGTGCAGGGGGCAAATACCCTGCACTCCCTTGTTGAGGCTGAACCCCTCAGCCCCTGATACTTAAATATTCCAAGTCAGAGATGATACAGTACTGGGTAAATGGCATATTCCTCAACACTGGTATTACAGCAATCTAACACAACCATTGAGCTGTTTTGTTGACCAAATCCAAACTGTGTCAACAAAATGGTTGTTGACTCTACAACAGAGACAACCAATGCCTGCCATATAATATAATGTATTACATATATATGTTTAATATATATTACGTACATAAATTTATATATACATTTAGGAACTATCTTCAGTAACCTGCTGCACGGATAAAACTGTATGTAGAGAACATCCGAGAATCAAGGACCTTTTGACCATATTTCTTAGAAACCAACATTCTGCTTGGTGGGATGATTTTGTATTAAATAGCTGGATAGCTGTAATATTTTTAATGGTTGGCATATTCAGATGACTAGCAGAGTCTATGGGTCTGTTTGGTCTTAATGAAGTTAAATGTACAACCCTGGTGTACTGCTGATGAACTTGCCACCCCGACAACCATTGCAATATGTCAAAGTTTTTTGTAGGGGGCTACACCACCAATTATGGTGACTTTGACCTCATAACCCTGGAGCTTTAAGTATAGTATCACTAAGGTTATATCAAGTTAGAGAAAGGAGAATTACCTTAATTCACTCATTTCCAAGATGGCATGACCTCAGAAGTTGTCCATTTAGAGAGAGGTGTCTTAGGGTAAATTCCTTACAGGGGTGGCAATGGGATCCCCCTGTGGTGGCAGTTTTGCCAATAGTGCTCTGGCCTATTGGGAGAAGACATTTCTGTTCCCTAATGATATGTTTGTGAAAAGTGTTGCCTGGTACACTAGGTACCAGGACGACATGTTTCTAATTTGGAAAGCATCACCCTCTGAAGTTCCAGAATTCTTAAAAACAATTTCTAACATGACTTCCTTTCTTGAATTCACATACAATTTGCAAGAAACAAGTATTAACTACTTGGATATCCTGCTCATTAAAGACACAGTTAATATGAAATATAAGGGCGTCATTTACAGGAAACCCACATATTCCAATGCCTTCCTTCACTTTACTAGCTGTCACCCCAGTTATCAAAAGAAAGCAGTAGTGAAGGGTCAGATGGTTAGAGCGGCAAGGATGGTCTCGGATACTGATGATTTCCTTGTTGAATGTGAACATTTATGTGAGATGTTTATTAACAGAGGCTATCCTTCCTGTCTTGTTTTGGATATCAAAACGGAAGTTATGGGTAAAAGGAATTCTGGTTTCTATAAACCAATTCTTTCGAGTGTCATCAGCATTTTGGAGTGTGATTCTATGTCGTTCTTCATGATAATAGTAAAACAAATGTCCCTTTCGTAACTAGTTTTCTGTGTACATTTAGTGTTGATCATTTTGAGATAAGGAAACTGTTAAATAAGAATTGGGCATTTGTAATGGAGGACAGTAATTTAAGTAGCAAATTGGGTGATGCCCCAAAGATCACTTTCAGAAGGGGGCATAATTTGAAAGCTATGCTTGAGGTTAATTCTCATGCATTTAACAATTCGTCTTTTGGCATGACTAAATGTGGGGCATGTAAACAATGCAAGCACATCTGCACTGATTCCAAGGTTAAAATCAGGGATCAAATGTTCACTGTAAAGGGGAAATTTAATTGTGAGACTAACAGTGTGGTTTATGCGGCTTTGTGCCAGACATGCGCTGCCTTCTATATAGGTAAGACTGAAAGGAAGTTAAAAAGCGCATTTATGAACATATGTATGCCATTAATAGGCACGATTTTAACAACACTCTTGCAAGGCATGTGGGTGAATTTCTTGACCATTATTTCAAATTCACCATTCTTAAAAAAACAACTGTTGACATTAGGGGTGGTCCATGGCAGATCCATTTAGAGATTGACGAACTGGTCTGGCAAATCCGTACTGGTGCCTACATGTACCCTGGGTTGAACGATCATGTCTCTATTAGTTGTTTTTTAAAATACCTTTCTATGAAGAGGTGAAATTAAATTTTATTAGTATAATGTTGGAATACATACATTTTACATTTTTTTATTTTAACATGCTTTTAATGTTTCTAGTGTTTTATGGGTGTTATATGACTTTTAAAAAGGAGCTTAACTGAATTAAAAATGCTAGGATTGGTGTTATTAAGGTGTAATATATGTCATGTTATTTTAAAGTAGGGGTTGTTTTAAGTAGGGGGTAACACAACATTACTATTTGTTTACGTTCTATTTTATTGCTTACATATTTGCAACACAGTATTAATTTGTATATGGTTTAGTGTTGAAGTGAAACGTATTTAAGCAATTTGTTAATTAATTTAATTAGGCTTAATTGTTTGCCTAATACACACTTGTATATAAAGATAGTGAGTACTGTTGTGTAGTTTTTATGTCTGAAGAAGGAGAGACATTGTGCCCTCCGAAAGCGTTTGCTAATTAAATTGTTCTCTTTGGGATTCTGGTTTTTATTAGGGTAAATTCTCCCATATTTAGGGGTGCAGGATACCACACCCCCTGCAAAAACAGCTTTAATATTGTACTGCATGTTGACTCATCATGATGATCAGATAAGGCAATATCACCTTCAAAATTTGTATATATATTTTTGGAATTCTAGTACATGCAATTACATCTTTGTGGTCCTCACAACTGTAGTACAAGTACTACAACAAAGACAATCAGAGAAGGTTCTTCCTCTTGTTTGGCATTGTGGATATGAACGCGGGTTATTAGATGGCCTCAACACTGTGCATTACCATTGGATCCACACTGCTAATAAAGACACGATTTATATGCAGAAGTGTGTACCTAGTGCACTGCAGAGGCACATGCATGGCCTAATGAGTTCAGTATGCTGTTCATATCACCTGCATACCAAGTATTAAGACCAGGACTCAATAGCAGGGGTACCCGAATGCAAGACTGGTCAAACAGACTGTCATCATGCACACCCTACTTATGAACAATGAAATTGTTTTAAGAATAAAAAGACGTACAGAAACACAACAAAGCAGATAATGAGCCCTACTAACAGAATATCATGCACCTATAAAAAGAGTTTAGTACTAGAGGTTCACACATCTTAGCAACCTGTACACCCTGTATATAAGTATCACCATGAGCACTTACATGGTATAATTCCATTTTGTTAAAATCTTTAACCATTCTAGAGGAAATTGTAGACTATTTCTACTGAAAATTTGGTGTCTACAGGCCATTCCTTACAAACATACCATTCTAACATTGTAGTAGTCTAGCTAAATTCATGGGTTTAACCTCTGGCCATTTATTGTGTATATACATAGCAGTATGGACACTGGAGTTTGCATGCCCTTCCTATGTCTATGTGAGACCTTCTGGGATCCCTTTTCCTTACAAATCCCAAAGAGCTGTTGATATGTGAATCAGTGCTGTTCATCATATTGTTCACTGTTGCAATAATCACCGCACACTGAACTTCTGTAGGAGACATCCAAATGTTCATCCTGACATCTAGTGTTTAACACTTTTCTACGTCAAGGCTGGGTGAACAGCATCCCACGTATAATGATTTACACTGTTTGTACAAGAGTTACATCTGCCCATGCCTTTTTTATTTGTGTCATACTGCAGTTCATGAGCCCAGCAACTCACAGATCAGTTGATAGCAACAGCAATTCTGGTTTGGCCTTACTTCTATAAAGGGCTGATGACTCCTCTGTTGTGGAAAGTTATTTTATTATATGTTTACAGTGTTAGTAGTTTTTGGGTGTCAGGGACCCTAGGTTCTGTCAAAGTTTTCCATGAAAACTAATAGAAGTGTTAGCTCTGGAAAGTGAACTTTCCACATTTGGCACACTTCTGCCTGGTGATGTGGCGCAAAGTAGTCCCTTGGTTTCACTGTCCTTTGTTCAATAAGAAGGCTATAATTTGGTGAGCCAAATCTCTCTTGAGCTGCTGTAATATTGAAAAGTCAGATGCCTTTTCTAGGACTTACATAGCATCATCCATGCAGTCTGCAGATTCCATGCTCTTGAAGTGAAAATGTGTTGAGAATATTTTCCTTGAGTTTAGAAGACCACCATGGGTTCTGTGTTACTGAGTCGGGTGAATTACTTACACAGATTCACAATTCAGTAATGCATCACACTTTCTGATCATGATACAGAATGTCTAGCATTTTAGTATGCCTTGCATGACCTGCACAGTGGGTCAGAAAAACTACTTCATGAAATTCTTCCCTTTGTATGCAGTTAGCTCAGTGTGTCATTTAATATTGGTTTGTATATTATTTGTGGGACTTACATCACTAGTTGTTTTAATTTCTGTGAATTCTATGATTATTAATTTAGATATTATCTTTTAAAATATTTTACTTTGCTCCTGACAATAGATTATTTTAATGAGTATACCATTAATGATTTGCTGAAATATAAACATCTTGTCCAATGTACTAAATGTTGTGTATATGTTAAGGTAATATATGGCAACATTAGACTTGTGTGCCTTTTCAAAATGTGAATGAGTCACTTAGTATTATTGACAGTAAATGTAGATTTGCAGAGGATGACTGTACTTGTGCAACTGGCACAGATTGAAAAACTGTTGTATGTATTAATAACTGGGCTGGTAAGATAAATAATATTAGGCAAAGTGCAAATAGTATACTTGCTAAGAAGAAAGTCTTCTCTGCTAGTAAAGATCACTCATCCCTTATTAAATATGATACTATACTTGACACCTTTGTACTACATGGCTTATAACGCTCAAATGGAACCCTTACAGTGTAGCTGAATGCAATCACAGTGCAGCAAATGTGCACAGCCCTGCCACCTAAGTAATCTTCGATAATATAACACATGCAACTACAATCTGTATGTTCATAGGTTTATATGTGTGTACTAGGCTAATGACCAAAAGGGCCTTTTTAAGTCTAACCATGCACCCCAAACCTCTGACAAGTTCTGGTACCTTTGATAAGTGTAAACAGGGGCTTGGGAAATTAAGCATTTACAAGCAGGGCCCTGGAGATGAACCATTTACATGCAGCCTGTGTGCATTAGAGACACAAATGCCAAACCATGGATGATTTTCCTGTTCTCCTCCAGTTGTGCAAGTTACACTTGAACTGGGTTAGGCAGGAACTCTGCTTCACATGGATGGGGAGCTTGTTCCAGAGAAGGGGTAGTCTATTGGATATATACCTGTCTCTCCAACAGATTATATTTATATCACAACCAAGGTTTAAATCTTCAGAATGAGTTATTCTGGTGTTGTTTTTTTTGCATATATGCAGGAGGTCCATTGGGGAGGGGTCTGACAATGCCTTGTATGCCAGACATAGATGTCTCCTTAACAGCCTTTAGGAAACAGAATACAGGGACAGGGCTTTGAGGAGCTCTTCATAGCAGATGTTACTTATGCCCTGTATTCTTTTAGTGAGGAACCTCTGGGGGCATTCCAATTGTTGGATATGCTGTCTAGGTATGTACCAAAGGGGGCATTGTACTCATTGATATGTCTCATGAATGTTGAATACAGTGGAACAATGAGCCCCTTGGATCTAGATGCCGTACCTTTATAAGTTGCACAACACATAACAATTTTCTCACAACTATAGACATGTGAATGTGATGGTCAAAGGCTAGATTGCTGTCTATGTATGTCCACAAGTCCGGACTCCTGACTACTGGGTCAACTCTTAGGGGTGTGTTGTCAGTATGATAGATATCAGTGGTGAATGACTTCCTGAAGAAAACTATTATGCATTTCTTGGCATTAAGTTGTAGTCCATGGCTCTGACACAAGTTATTTGTTTATGTCAGCCTTTCCTGGAGAACCTTAGTGTCAATGGAGGATTCTATGACTACTTCTAATTTGAAATCATCTGCAAATTTAGTCAACCAGAGGACCTTGTCATTGGCATTGACTTCAGTGAAGTAAATGCCAAAAAGGAGTCATTCCAGGACTGATCCTTGAGGGACTCCACTTGTGACTAGCTTCTTTGTAAGGTGAACTCCCCAATTCTAACCTCCTGGGTCATCTGTAAGGCAGCTGGCTATCCACTGGGTAACATAAGGGTTTAGACCTAACCTCTTGAGTTTGTCAACATTGCCTGTGTTGGGTATTGTATCAAATGCCCTGGCCAGGTCAAAGAGGGAGTGTGAACCATTGCTCTCATTCATTGCTTTGGTGACCTTCTCAAAGAAGACCACTAGGTTGAGTAGGCATGACCTGCCCTTGACAAAACCAAAGTGGATTGGGTCCAGTGTTTCGAGGTTTCCTATGTCATTATTGATCATTTCAATGATCATTCTTTCCATGCCTTTGCATATGAGACTAGTGAGACTCAGGGGTCTGTAGTTTCCAGGGTCTGTAGATGATCCACCTTTCTGCAGAGGGATAAATGTTGCTGTTCTTCATTCATGAGGCATGAAGCCTATTTGGAGGCTACAGTTAAATAGCAACTCCAGAGGGCCTGATAGGTCATATTTCATACTATTTAGAAGGCATCCTGGGATATTGTCTGGACCACTGATGCAGTATTTTTGGCTTTAGAGACAACATTGAAGACCGGTTCCCTTGTGATAGCCGGGGAGTTATAGTTGATTGTATTTCCTGAGGGAAGGTTGAGAGGGAGTGAAGGGTAAAGTTAAAGCTACATTTGTCTATCAATAGGTTTGCTATATTTTCTGGCTCAGTACAGGTGGCTCCATAAACAGTGAGCACTGCATAGAATTGTGTATTACCTTTGAGGTTGGGGATATACCTAAAGAAGGCCATTATAGTTGCCCTTGGCCAGGGAGGCCAAATTTGCCTCAAATTTAGCTTTGGTAGACTTTGTCCTCTGAGTTTTTTGTTTAGTTTGAGAATGCTTTTATCTAGCTGGGTATTACATCTCCTAATTTTTGCCATGATTTTCGTCCTTCTGTTATGCCACTTATTGATGCTGTGATTCCACCAGGGTGGCTTGTCTTTTTACATACAGGTAGGTAGCCAAATGATAACAGTGCTATGGTGACAGGACTCTAATTGGGAGGATGGGTGACAAAGTTTACTGCACAATGTCATCTGAATACTCCATTTTCCCCCCAAATATTTCAGGTCTTATTAATCCAATACTATGTGATTTGGTGTACAGAATAATAGCAAGGTCACAGTCTGCTCCATTATATGCCTGCTTGAGTAGTAGGTATAGAAGTGAGGCCAGGTGGTATGAGTAACTATCAATCTCATTAATGTTGATGCTTTGCATCCACTACATGACATACAGATTGACATCTACTCATACCCCAGACATCCTATGGCTGCACTTTAGAGCACAATTCAGAGTCACACCGAGAGTGTTGTTTACAATCCATCATTCTATATCTCAGCAATCTGCTATCATTTTATGTGTCCACATTGCAATGACTTCAGCTAGACCCCAAAGGTGACCATCTGTATGGAGCATGAAGAAGAATAAAATAATGCTGTATCTACAGCCCCACTATAGGAAGAGGCTAATGAAACCCTCTATGAAGATTCATTCCATGAATATGATGTCTGGTGTGACCTGGGTGAGGAGTTGTCCTCAGCCACTGGTATACCCAGGTCAGGGAAATGGTGCAGGCATTGTTACAGTGACCTGCAGTGACAATTCCCTGATGATCTCAGTGCCTGAAAAGTGGACTTTAGGGAAGCACAAACCATATAGTATTTGTAGTGCATACTGTGTTTGATGCTTATTTTTTTTCTGGGGGAGGTGTTTTCTGTTCAGTTGTGTCCCTTTGTTGTAGGTAAGAGCAGATTACTAGCTTTTTTTCTTTGGGGATGTTTGGGCTACACATTGTGGCATTGTCAAGGCTGTCTGGTGGCATTACATATCTATGGGAACTGATGCTGCATGGTCTCTGTCTGTGGTGAGGGTGGAGGCACTTGCTATGATATGCCTAGGGATACATATTATGTCTGGGCAGTACTTGTGATGGTTCTACTGCCATATTCCACCTGCGTCTGTGTACCAGGATATGCCTAGGGATGCATGTTCTGTCTGGACAGTACCTGCAACTGCCATATTCCACCTATGGTGTTTGTATACTAGGCCAAGTTTATGTATATGTAATTATGTCTACATGCTACCTCATACTGGTCTTGTTCCTGGAATGCACCAACGGTGTACATACACACAATGATGTGCCTTGTACTTGGTAACTGACATCCTACCTTATGCACATCACAGTCATTTGATGTGGCCCCTTCTCTTCTCTTGTAGCATGGGCAGAATGTGAACTGAACTTTGCTACTTTATGCAGGAGTAACAGGTGGACAGCTATGGTTAGCTTGTTAGGTATGCTGACCTGTGGTATTGCAGATAACCATTTGTAAATTCTTCCCTGAAGCACTGTTGCCAATTGGGATTAGAACCAGAGATGACTCCTCATCAGTGTGGAACAATAATCTGTCTTTTCCACATGCCTACTATTGGCAGTTGACTTAGCTGTTGAGTGTCTATAATGTAACAGTGATGCCTTTTTCTGTCACATTCTGATTATTCCTCCACTATAAGACCATAAGCATTAATGCTTCCTACATTACTCACCTAAGGACCCCTAAGGACCAGACTGACTAAGTCATAGTCCATGTGGGTGTTGAATGACCTGAGACATACCTACTTGGACAATAAGAAGAGAGACATGATTGATTGAGCTCTCAGAATATGTGTCACAGGCAAGTAAGAGCCTAGCACCGAACAGCATTTTACCATCTCCAAGGATGATGCCACAATACCAGCAGAAAATGATCAACTGTAACAATTGGCTTAGCTACTGGTATTATTCTAAAGGGGTCCAATACTTCTCAACCTGGGAAGACATGGTTGACAGGCCATACTGCTTTGCCAGGGATGGTCTTTACCTGTTACCTCTAGGCTTTTGGATATTGGCCAAAACATTATTCATTTAACATTTGTTTACTGGGAAAGTCTGACTTGGAACAAAGTCAATTTTCAGAAGAGGCCCAGGGAGAAATGCTCCAGATGCATGTCTTTCTAATTTGGGAGGAATCCAGAGCACCCAGAGGAAACCCACATGAATGCAGGGAGGACATGCAGTCCCCACACAAAAGGTAACCCAGCCAAGAATCGAACCAGAGAACCTCTTGCTGCAAGGCAACAATGCAACAGCTGCACCAGTGTGCCATCCACCCCTACAGTGTCTTTTTTAGGCATTGCCAAACAGACAAACCTTCCAACCTCCAAGTAGACTATTCTCTATCTGTTAAACCTAGCACTTGCTCCTACAGTACTTATTACCTTGATACGGCACTCTTGTCATAGATAGTACCCCAAAAAGGCAACCCCCATTTCTCGGTCACCCACATCCCCCGGAATCTTTTTTAAAGTTTTTTGTCTATCCTTCTAGCATGTCGAGGGATCAGTTGCTAGTGTCCTCTCCTGCTCAGCTGGTGAACCTGGGAATATTGAGGCAATGTTACAATTGCCTCATGTACACAGACAACCCTCTCCTCCTCCCACAAAACACAAATACATGCGAGAGATGCAACTATACGGCCAAACTGGAGGCTGAGCTCTCTCAACATAGGACTGGCAAGACCAGTCAGGAGGAGAAGGTTACCACACACACTATAGACCCAGTCTCATATAGTACCATTACAACCTCAAATCATACACATAAACACACAAAGACATACTCGGAGGCTCTGATCAAAAATCTACCAAAACAGCAGAGGCCACCAAAGCAGACACCCAAACAACCACCACCTCAGAACACAACACATGCAACACATAGACCTCACAGTCAGTGTCAAACAGTCACAGCCCTTAAGGCCAAACACAATGCCAGACACACTAGTCATTGGTGACTCCATAGTCAGACACACTGACGTCCTGCTCACCAGACTGAGTAAGGAGAAGGTCACAGTAAGCTGTCTGTCGGGCGCTAGAATCCGCCACATAACACAAGCACTCAGGTCTCTCAACAGTAGGTACAAATATGACTCAGTCATTGTCCACGCTGGTGTAAACGACCTGAGACGTACCTCCTTGGACTACATGAAAAGAGACATTGAGGAGCTCTCTGATTATGTAGCCCAGGCAGGTATGACCCTGACCTTGAGCAGTATCCTACCTTCACCAAGAATGATGCCACAATACAGAGATAAGATGATCAGCTTTAACAATTGGCTTAAACACTGGTGTCATTCAAAGGGGATCCAGTATCTGTCTGCCTGGGATGACATGCTGGACAAGCCACGCTGCTTCAAGGGACGGCTTGCACCTGTCACCCTGGGATTCGGATATTGGCAAAGGCTCTTGCCACCCCCATAGTGCCTTTTTAGGCAAGGCTCAAATTCTAAACCTACCACCCTAGAACACAAAAAGGAAAAAACCAAGGGTAATGCTGCTCAATGCCAGAAGTCTAAATCTCAAAATGCACGCACTCGAGGCCCTTCTCAGTATGGAGAACATCGATGTCTGTGCTGTGACACAAACCTGGTTCAAGGCTCCTGAGAGCACCCCAGCGCTATCAGGTTTTACCTCATATCATGCGTTCCGGCCCCAAAATCCGGACAATACCAAGAAAGGAGGGGGGTATCCATATTCATCAAGGACACCCACACCTCAAGACTGGTGGCAACGCATGATGCATCGGAGACCATCCAGGTGCAATTAACCGTAGGCAAGACTGCTCTGCAAATTGTAGCATGTTACAGGCCACCCTCACAAACTCAGGAACCTCACATGGCCTTCCTGAAAACACTAGAGGGGATAAATGTATCACCAGACACCATCATACTAGGTGACTTCAATTACCCTAATATAGACTGGGAACACTACTCAAGCCCAAACACCCTAGCCCAAAAGTTCCTGGAATTCATAAACTCAAATGCCATGGAACAACTAGTCACCATCCCCACAAGAGGAGATAACATACTTGATCTCATCATCACGAACATGGGAGCACAATGTTCAACACCGAAGTATACCCCTCACTGGTGAGATCAGATCACAAACTAATCTCGCTGGAGGTCCTCATCCCACCCCACCTGAAATAAAAAGACCACAGTAAAGAACTTCTCAAAGCCGACTTCACACTTCTAAAGACTAGTGTGGTCTCCTTTAAGGCCCCGAACCGGGAAAACAGTACTCAAGCCGCTGAATCACTTACAAATGCCTTCTACCAGCACCTGCAGGACTGCATGGATAAGGCAATCCCAAGCAAAACAAAGACTCTTTGTACTAAAGGCAAGCGTCCAGTCTGGTGGACCCCAGCCATAAACAAACTCTACAACAAAAGGAGGAAGCTACTACAAGATAGAGCAAAATCCTTAAAAGGTAAGACACCCTTGATCACTATAAGTAAAAACTAAGAGCTCTCATAAAATCATCCAAAGCAAATTTCGAGAGAAAAATAGCTAAAGACTCAAAAGACAATCATAAGGCCTTCTTTAGCTATGTTAGAAACCTAGGAGGAAACTCCCAGATATGCTCAGAACTAGTTCAAAATGATGTGAAGATTACTGATCCTACAGACATTGCCAACATACTGGCTGACAGGTTCAGTGCAAACTTCTCCCCTCCCCCAAAGGAGAGATATCTATACCAAACGATTGCAGCCCCCAAACATCTCCAGCGCCCAAGTGAGAACTGCTCTCTCCAAAGCAAAAACACAGCATCCATGGGACCTGATGGTGTCCCCGGCTGTGTGCTCCACGAACTCAATGAGGAATTAAACCCACAGCTAGGACAGCTGTTTAATCAAAGTCTTACCTCTGGATACGTACCCAGGAGTGGCGCACTGCAACTGTGGTCCCACTTCACAAAGGCGGTGCCTCCACCGACCCTGGAAATTACCGGCCCATTAGCTTGACAAGCCTTATCTGCAAAGCCATGGAGAGGATCATAATGGACCTCATAAATAAAGACATAGGGAATTTGCAGACTTTGGATCCAACCCAGTTTGGCTTTGTCAAAGGCAGATCATGCCTTTTAAACTTGGTTGACTTTTTGAAACAGTCACCAAAGCCATTGATGAGGGAAAGGCAGTCCATACAGCCTACCTCGATCTGGCTAAGGCCTTGATACAATACCCCACTCGGGTATCATTGAAAAACTCATCAGCTTAAATGTTAACCCATACATCACAAGATGGGTTGCAAACTGGCTGTGTGACAGAACCCACAGGGTCAGAGTTGCTGGCGCCATGTCAGACTCAAAGCCTGTCACAAGTGGTGTCCCACAGGGCTCAGTCCTGGGCCCACTCTTGTTTGGCATCTACTTTTCCAGTACAAGCAAACACAGGAGGGTTATGGCTGACAAAGTTTGCAGATGACTGCAAACTGGGCCATAGTAGAAAACACATCTGACACAGATATCCTTCAGAAGGGTCTCACAGAAACGGATAACTGGTGCCAGAGCCACGGCCTAAAGTTAAATGCCAAAAAATGCATAGTCATACCCTTCGGGAAAAACAAGGTTACCCCTAGCTACCAAATAGGTGGCAATCCACTGAGCACAGAAGAAGTTATCAGGGACCTGGGGACCCAGGTTGATAGTAGTCTGTCATTCGACACCCATGTAGCTAAAGTAGTCAGGAAGACCTTCTACATTGCCCACCTTATCATGAAGGGATTCTCATCTAGATCAAGGGAGGTCATAGTCTCCCTTTACTCATCACTCATCAGACCAATGATTGAGTACAATGCCCCATTCGAATGTATCTGACCCGACACTTGCAGCAGCTGGAGAGGCCACAAAGTTCCTCACCAAAAGGATAAAGGGTCTCAAAAATCTGTCCTATGCTGCCCGACTGAAAGAACTCCAGCTCTATTCAGTCGCTTACATGCTCAGAGGTGACCTTTGCCTAACATACAAGGCCATGTCAAACCCAGATTTGATGAATATGCTTCACCTCAGAAAATCTAGATCCATCAGAGCCACAAGGGCGGGAGACTTAAACCTCGACACGACTATTAATAGGACGTGCTGGAGGGATAGATTCATCACCCAAAGACTCCCTATGCTGTGGAACAAAATCCCGGTATATGTGAGGCAGAGCACCTCGCTGGCCTTGTTCAAGAGAAATCTTGACCAATGGATGGGAGATCGCAGATATACCCCAGGGATTACCTCAGTGTCACTGCTCGACAGAGGCACAGCAAAATAATGGGTATAGTTCCCCATACTAAAGGGGTGGCGTAAGCCACAAAACGATGGGCTAGGCTTGTAATTGCCCTCGGGCAGATAGCCTAGTATGAACCTATGAACCTATGAACCTATGAACATAACAAAGGCTACTCAGGCTAAGCTAAAGGTGTTACTGCTCAGTGCTAGGAGCCTCAACAAGAAACTGAACTCCCTGTAATTTGTCCTCACCCTGGAGAATGCTGACATCTGTGCAGTTACTGACACATGATTCAAAGCCACAGAAAGCATTCTGGCAGTGCATGGCTATAATACCTTTCATACATTCTGACCACCCAATGAATATGGAAAAGAAGAAATATCGTTGATGCACAGAGCTGGAACCAAACCTTTATTGCAGCATGATGAAAAAGACAAGTTTACCTAGGTTTCATCCTGTTACAAATAGGACTTCTTCAGAACTAATCTTAAATGACTACCCACCCCTTTTATATCACTTACATCCCCACCCATTTGTAATTAATTACCTACTTACTTAAAAAAACAGTACACTACATTATTCACACCAAAAAAGTTTTCCACAAAACCACATTACAACGCCAGCTAAATATTAAAACGCCAGAATACTATTGTGTTATAAAACTTAATAATAGGTTATAAAAATTATAAAAACATATTACATGTTCAATCATGTATAAATTGCATATGTTTCTATTCCAATATGTGTTTTAATTTTAAAACTGGAGCTATACTAATGTTCTCATTTATAACTGGAAAGACTGTGGCATCCAAACGTAATTGCCATTGTAATTCGGCAATATCCAAATGGACATCTAACACCCTGCCCTGTGCATCCTTTACAGTTTGAAACCCAAACGAAACAGTACTAAACTGGGAAACCACAAAGTGAGCTGACACCACAGAAACAAGAATAAAATTTAATGTTGAGCGCTTTCGTCACAAATTACAGTTGACTTCTTCATAAAAAACAGTATCTCCCCTCAGCTCCTTAAATATTCATTACAAAGACATCATTAACAGATGTGTGTTGAACACCATTTACATTTAAAGATAAAGACTCCCTTTTTCTTACATACAAAACTAAAAGTCATGTTGCATTACTTATTTCTAATAATGTTAAAAACTTGAAACCTAAGATGTTAACATAAGTTATATGAAATAATAAAATATTCTAATAATAATATTGTAATAATGTAATAATAAAAGTTAACAAATTACATAAAAAAGTTTGCTTTTAGTTTCAAAAAATTAGTCAATGACACCATGTCATTCAGTCCTGGATTACTGTTGGCATTAACCCTCAATTGCCATAACAGTTCTTAATATTCAAGTAAATATTCAATAGGGCCTCCTCTCTCATCCACCATAAGTTGTTCAAGTACTGTGAATTTGAAATTGTGACCTGGGTGGGTATTGACATGTTTGGCCAGTGAATTTTTTAATTTACAATTTGTTGAATGACACAAAATTTAAATTCATGCCCCTTGGCAGAGCACAACATGTCTAGCTAAAGCATTAGTGACTTTGGCATTTTGAATGTCCAATATATGTTCTTTAACTCTTTCCCTAAGCTGCCTACAAGTCTTCTCGATATAAAATGCCAAACATCGTTGGCATTTAGCCAAATATGCCACATTTTGGGAGTAACAATTATAATGTCCACAAATGGATATATTATATCCGTTTAAAATGACATTACTACTGGTAACCATAATGTACTTACAAATATTGCACCTACCACATTTAAAATTCCCCATGGGTCTATTGTTACTATTAACCCTGAGGTTTTCCATTTCCATAATGTTTTTGATGGATCTGTCCTATCTAAAAACACATCGTGTGTGCTTACCCATCTTTTTCTCAACATTCTTGTCAACCTGCAACAACCCCGATTTTCGGTAACCACATGGGTAACCCAATCTGCATCCTGATTAAATGTAGTAACAAAAATCAACCTGCCTTGAAAATTATTTTGCTGTTGCCTACTATTTTTTGATAATATATCCTCACTCCCATCTCCTGGGGTCCCATTAAGAATGGCCCTATATAGGCCATCATATCTCTTCTTTATAGCTTCCTCTTTAATAGCCACACACATCTCCAGGGGGTGCCCTCTTTTAATAAACATCCCCATAATAAATTCAAATTCCTTTAGAAAGTCCTGGTTGTCACTAACCATTCTGGCTGCCCTCACCATCTGTCCCTTGACTATAGATCTCTTTTGATGGTGGGGGTGCCAACTTCTGTAATCTAAGTATGAGTTAGAAAAGGTTGACTTTCTATATATACCAGAAGTCAGTTCCATTCTGTTTTTATTGATTTTTAAATTGACATCCAGATAAGAAATCATATCCCCACTGTGCTCATGTGTAAAGGCTAAAAAAACTAGCTGTTTTATTGATATAGTCAAAAAACTCATTTAACTTTTCCTCACCACCTTCCCAGATAATAAATATATTGTCCAGAAAATGAATGTAGTGTTTGACGTATGAACCAAATATACTTGAAAAAACAAATTCCTGTTCCCAATATGACATTACGTAGTTAGCATATATGGGGGCACAAGCCACCCCCATAGCTACCCCTGTTATTTGTTTATAGTCATGTCCCTCAAAAAACAGGAAATTGTTAAATAACACTGCCTCACCCACTGAATATGAAAGATCAAAAAGGTGGAGGTGAATCTACAAACATAAAGAATAAGCACACCTCCGGGCTAGTCAAACAATATGACATATTTGAGCTACTTCATGTCCAACTAACCATGGGAAAAATCCATTACCATATTCTTGTTAGCTTTAGGTCCCCCACCATGAACCAGGAAACCCATACATTATACCTGATCACTCATCATTCAGTTGCATACCTCCCAACTGTACCAAATTTCTCAGTATTTACCAGTTTTGAGGTCAAAATAATGGGGTGCCACAAATTCCTGAATGGTCCCTTCAATTCCCAAACTTCCCATTTTTTTTTCAAAATTTATTTTTTGAAGTTGTTGCTGACATCATCATGTGCAGAGGTTTACACGATGATGTCAGCTTCATGAGGCGGACTGCCAGCCTATCAGAAAGTGGAATTTGGCTGAGAGGTGGGCTTGGACTGTCTGTACTCTCTCTCTCTCTCTCTCTCTCTCTCTTTGTTTACTTCTTATTCGTAGCTCATAAATGGTGCTGGTTCAGTGGTTGAATAGTGAAGTGATCCCTTCATAGTTTGGACTGTTTGGATAATTTCTTTAGTAGGCCAGGATAGGAGTGGGTGGGCAGTGCAGCAGCACACAGTGACAACCAACAGCAGTGAAGTGTTTTAATAAATTAATATTTAATTTAAGGAAGCTGCTGAGCAGCCGGATTTGGCTTGAAGTTGTAGTAAGTCTTCCAGCCAGGATCCCATTCCCCTCCCAGTCTCAGAGCCAGACCCAGGAAGATCAATCAAGACAGCCGTCACAGCCAGGTCACACAAGTCGACTCACAGTCACACAGCACAGGTGGAGGAGGATGAGAAAATTTATCTTCAGCTGCAGTTCAACTTCTTGCTCCTCCATGTAAAAGAAAAAAAAAAGATGCCACTACTAGATTCAGTTATTCAGCATAACTCAGTCAGCCACTGTCAGTGTGTTTGCAATTTTTTCTCCTTACCTCAAAGAAGAAATGCTAAAAGATTACAGAGCAGTGTATTTAAAAATAGCATAAATATCAATTGCCCAAGTACTAAGCTTTCATGTACCCCTGTCTCTCTTTTTTTTTTTTTCTTAGTTTACATTTCATGCTGAAAATTGCCTGTTCATCTGCTTTGGTGGTTAGTGGGTTGGGAAAGGGAAGTGGGACGATGGAGCAGAGCACCCAACAGTACCTCATTTGTCGTTGGCATGCCAAGGCTGTTTTTTATGTCCTAAGTGGAACAGCTGGCATTACATACATCACTGCATGTACCTTCAGTTAGCTTCACCTCCATGCTGAATTCAGTGTCACATTTGCTACATAATTACATCAGTTGTGCTAGATCACAGGGAGAAACTCCACCATTCCTGAATGATTAAGCCAACAGTTACACCTTCTCCACCCCACCACCTGATCCTATAGCACCCAAGTCAGTTACTGAACTTAGATCATCTGGGTCACATTTAGGGCTTTATCTCTGTATGGCACAGAGTCAGGACACACCTTCCTTCACTGAGTAAGCGGAAGACCAGCACCATTCTATAAGCACTGTGAATGCTCTGTTCTTCAGATAGTTGAACTAGCTTGGTTCAGAGTTACCCCACTTAAAGACATTGAATTCGCAAAGAAGAAATATGTAATTTGCTGAATCAAATGTTTTTGAGTAGTTTTATGAAAATGATTCTGTTGACTCTCCTTTATTTGCGGCTTTTGGAATAATGTCAGTCAATGATAGCAGAACTCTGTAGGTAGCATGTCCTTTTGTAAATCCATGCTGCTGATTATTTAAAATGTCGAGTAGAGCAATGTGATTTTAATTTGTATACAAACTTTTTTTCTATTACTTTGTAAAGTATGTAAAGTAGGGAGATGGTTATGAAAAATGAGTAATTATTGCATGTCTATTTTGTTAAAGAAACGATTTAGACAGCTTTCCATATTGCAGGAAAATTGATGAAAGAAAGAGCTTTATGGTATGTTGCCAAGACATTGCAATAAATGAGTTACAAGTTGGAGAAAATCAAAGCAAAGGTATTTAAGTGTGATAGATAATTAACAAACTAAACAGAAATTGTAACTATCACAGACCTGGGGATTTAAGGAGACTAATTTGCGATTTAACTTTATAATGCAGGGAGTCTGACTAGATGACAGCATTATTACTGTATGAAATAAATGGATGTGATATTTAATATAACTTAAACATCTCTTAAACAACTGAATGAGACATTTAATGTAACTGTAATTTTACTTGAGACACATTTGCATCATAAAATACTGTTTACATTTTAAGTCAGAGGAGCATTTGTTCATCATGCTGTATAGCTTTTATTTGAGAATCGGAGAAATGCTGATTCATGGTTGTTCTATTTTAAGGTGAACATGCAGGTGCAGTGCACTTATTTCCTTGCAAGAAGTTTGTTTGAAGTATTTTCTTAACAGAATGCCATGCCATTGTAAATAATTTCACAGTCTGAAATATTTATACATGATGTCAAGAAATGAGTTAGCTCTTCAAAATCAGACATGAATGCTGACATTGGTCATAAATGGTGCACTGAAAGTGGCAGACTGTGATAAATAAGTGAAATGCCTTAGAACAATTGAAGTAATTAATTTAAATATTATGTTAACTGCTGTGGATATGTTAAGAAAAGACAGGACATCATGACTAATGAATGCATCATTTATTTAGTGTGGTATTTGATGTGCATAGTGTATGATGCAATTGATAGCAGTGCAATGCTAGCACAGTACCCTACATGCTGTTCTGTTTATTTTGTGTTTAATATTTTGTCTGCTTTTCAGTTTGTGTTTAAATGTTGGCATCCCAAAATTCCATTGGAGTGGGTGGGGTTACATAATCATGTATGTAAATTCTATGTTAACCAGCGTGCAGATTTTTGGCCAATTGTACCTATTTTTCATGGGCCTTTCTCCAGACTTTTTATGATTCCAGGTTGAGAGGTATGTCTAGCCCAATACCATACTCATGGGGGATTTTAACAACCCCTCCATTAATTGGGAGGTATACATGACCACTAACATGCCAGTCCAAATATTTCTTGACTTTGTAAATTCAAATGCCCTGGAGCAGCTAGTCTTCATTTTCACTAGGGTAACAAATATCTTATGTCTGGTACTCACAGATATTGAGAGTGCTTCACCTTCCCAGTGTGATGTCCTCATTGGTAAGATCAGATCACAAAATGCTGTCTCTTGAAAGAAGGGTAAAACTAGTCTCCCCACTTAACCTCAAAAACTTCAAGAACTACTCTAAGGTAAATTACCTCTTATTAAAAGATGGCATAGCTAATCTCCAAGCTCCCCCAAATCCAGAAAACACAGACACCTATGCAGAGGTGTACAAAAATAATCTGTATGACCATATAAACAACTGTACAGAAACAGCAGTACTAGACTGAAATAAACCCACGTTAAACCACAAAATCAAGCCACCCTGGTGGACCCCTGGTATTAATAGGTTGTACAGTAAAAGAAAGTAAATCCTGTGATGAAATATGTTCTGCACAACAAAGCAAATAGTCCCTCATTAGTTTAACAGGGAACTAGTCAAGTCTCTGAAAACAGATTTTGAGGTAAAAATAGCCTCAAAAGGTAAGGATAGCCATAAGGCATTTTTCAGTTTTGTCCACAGTCTTAAGGGCAACAGCCAACAATGTGCAGAATTAGTTGTAGATGGCATCACATGTATTCAGCCAGAAGATATAGCAAATCTGCAGTCTGACAAATTCAGCTCAGATTTCACCTCCCTATCACCCCCTGTTCTCCCCCAAGAAATACTCTTCACCACTCCACTGTCAATTATCACCAAAGAACAAGTTTCCACTGTGCTCTCTAAAGCTAACAATATGGCTTCAATCGAGCCTGACAATATACAAGGTTGCCAGTTAAACAGCTTAAATCAGGACTTTTCAAGCCCATTAGAATCCTATTTAACCAGATCCTCTGAACTGGCTTTGCCCCAGTAGAGTGGAGGAGAGCAACAGTTGTCCATCTGCATAAAGGGGGACCATCTACTGACCTGAGAAATTACAGACCCATACTTTTGACTACTTTTATTTGTAAGGCCATAGAAAGAATAATTATGGACCTGATAAATAATGACACAGTAAACCTTCAACACTGGCCCCAACCTAATTTGGCTTTGTCAGGGGCTGGTCATGTCTACTGAATCTGGTGGGAGTCTTTGAGAAAGTCACTAAGGCCATGGATGAGGGTTAAACAGTACATACCACCTGCCTTGGCCTGGTCAAGGTATTTGACACAATTTTCCACTCATGTATTATAAATAAACTCTTAAAACTGGGCATAAATCCCTATTTCACCAGATGGATAGCCAGTTGGCTCATGGACAGGACACGTAGTTAAAGTGGGTGAATCTAGATCCAACAAAAGGCCATTTACTAGTGGTGTGCCACAGGGATCAGTACTGGGATGACTCCTGTTTGTAAATGTATTTTCCTGAAGTCAAGGCTAACGTGGAAGTCCTCTGGATGACAAAGTTTGTTGACAACTGCAAGTTGGGGGCAATTGCTGAATCCCCCAATGATGTAGATATCTTTTGGGGGGGGGTCAACATCAAACAAATGACTGGTTCCAGAACCATGGCCTAAAACTAAATGAGAAAAAAATGCATTATCATACCCTTTGGGAAGTCAAGTACTCCTGGAAATTACATCAATAGCACACCCCAACTTAGAAGTGAGAGATCTAGGTGCACAGTTAGATAATACCGTAAACTTAACCATCATGTGTCCACACTGGTGCAAAAGTCCTTCTATTTGGCACAACGTATAAGTAAAGCTATGGCAGCCAGATCCAAGGAAATTTTTGTTCCACTGCACTCAGCCCTCATTAGACCAATAATTGAGTACAATGTGTCATTTGGCATGTACTTGACTAGTCACTTAGAGCAGCTGGAGTGACCTCAGAGATTCCTTACAAAGAAGATATAGTACCCCCTCCTAAACAACTTGTCCTTTGTGGAAAGACTAAAAGCCTTATCCCTTTACTCTGTCTCCTACTGACTATTAATGGTGGACCTATGCCCGACCTACAAAACACTCGCAAATCCAGCCCTGATGGAGCTGCTACACATCTGCAATTCAAACACACGAGGGTCACCGGATTTAGGGATCTAACCTTAGTTAGCAATTCAAACAAAATACGCTGGAGAGACATATATATGTCTGAGAGATTACCCCTTATTTGGAACTGGCTTCCTAGTCACATTAAGCAAAGCCCTTCCCTGGCCATGTTCAAATGCAATTTGGATTAATGGATGGAGAATCACAAATTCACACCTGGGGTAGCCCTTATATCCCTCATGAACAGGGGCAATTTGTAAGATACTCAAGGCATAGGCACAAATTCATGCCATCCTCTTGTCCCTAGGGGCCATATATTGGGTAAAATCAGATTATTTTGACTAGGCCTGTAAGGGCTCTTAAGCCATTAGACGAGTAAGCCCCTATGAACCTATGATTATAGTTGTTTTGCTCTTTTCTCCAAACAAGAGCAGGACCCAGCACAGCAACAAACTGAAAGGGGCATGTATGTAAAATGCACCTCACTAAGCAGTTACAGAAGTAAGTGAACAATTGCCCTAGACCATATTACAAAAAGTATCCACTACATCCTCTTCCATCAGCTCTAAACCCAAGATATCCAACAATTATACTGCGGAAAATATTAAAAAGCCCACAGCTGTGCCTGCCTGCAAAGTGAAAGAGTGAACCAATTAGATACAAAGGAACAAAAAGTTGTTCATATAAGCACTTCTTCACTACATTTCAAAGTGAAATGATAAAGCTTTCCTGCCAGCATGAGGCTGTAAATAAAAGGAGCATGCAGAGGAATCTGTTAGCATTTCCTGAAATGAAAATTACCCTTCCCCCATAGTATTGAAACTTGAGCCCTCAGACTAAAAGCTGGCTGAATTAAAACGACAGGATCACATGACCTACCAGCTCAACCAAAACAATGACAGCTGCAGAAAATCTTGGCACTCTCCACTTTTAATATTGTAGCTTCTTTCACAGTTGTGGCACAACTGTGAACTATTGCCAGATATGAGCCTACTCTAGTCATTTATTGCATCATTTTTTACCACAGACAACAATGCTGGTAAATTTTTGCACAGTCTAGTGCCTTACTCTGTGGTGGGAATGCAGTAGTGGCAGTATTGTGAATTATGTGGCAGGATTTGTGCTTTAGTTTTGCTGCCAGATTCTTCTACTTATCATTTACCTGCTTAAAGTTGCATTCCAGCGCTTTTTCATAGGTTCATAGGTTAGTACTAGGCTAATTGCTTTTGTGGGCCAATTTAAGCCTAGACATTTACCCCATGTGAGTATCAAACCTTGCACCTTGGGTCTGTAAGGTAATCACTTTAACTATTATGCCAACCTCCCACTGTTTACTGTGCTACTGTTTTTTCCTTTGCTCTTTGTATCTACCCCAAGCTTCCACCAAGAAATTAAGATTAAGTTTCCGAATTTCTAACCACAGGACTAAAGTTCCAAATACTTAGCACAATCTAAATTAGTCTAGTGACATACCCCAAAAACTACCCAAAGATACATCTGTATAAACTAGTCCACCACCTAAAGTAGCCCACCCAAACATAGGACCATGCCACCACCTAAAGCAGCCCACCCAAATACAGGGCCATAGCTATGCAATTTCCAAATGTCTCCATAGACAACTTGGTAGATATGGGCACCCTGAGACAATGTAGCAATTGTCTCATGTTAATAGGTAATCATTTAATCCTTAAAGAAGCAAGCACAGTATGTGAGAGATGCACATACACAATTTCACGGAAGGCAAAAATCTCACACGCAAGCAAGGTTGTCAAGAACACATACACTGCATCCACCACACATATAGACCTACTTATGCTGGGACACTAAAAAGCAATCTTCCCAAACCTCAAAAACCTTCTAAGCCTATAAATGGCAATGTCTATCCTCAGCAATCTCTAAAGCACTCATTGAAAGCAACACTAAACAGCACACATACACCTACACCTGGTAGAGCCCCAAGAGAAAAGGCCATATGGCAAGCAAGCACACTACCCAGGATTCTTGCCATAGGGGACTCCATTATAAGACACACAGATGCCACTTTCACCAGACTGAACAAGAAGAAGATAAAGCTTAGCTACTTATCTGGAGCCAGGATTAGCCAAGTTACACATGCACTCAAATCACTACACCACAGGTACCAGTATGATTCTATCATGGTCCATATGGGCATTAAGGATCTGTGACATACCTCTCTAGACTATATGAAGAGAGACATTATTGTTTTCTCTTAATATGTGTCTCAAGCAGGTATGTGTCTTGTACTGAGCATCATTTTACTTTCAAGGATGTTGCCCCAGAGTTTATCCACATGCAAATCGCCATAGAGAAAAGTCCTATACTATAGTCTATCAAGTTATAGGTGATCCTTTATGGGCCTAGAATCCCATAGCTCATATCTAGACCTACTAGAGACACTGACCATTAAACCAAATACCCTATTCATGGGTGACATTAACTACCCCTGTATAAACTTGGAAATATACACTGCCTCAAACTTGCAGATGTAATAATTACTTGACTTCATTAACATAAATACCCTTGACCAGACAGTGGACACACCCACCAGAGGTTCAAACATGCTGGACCTGGTACTCACCAGTATGGGAAAGTGCTGTGCCCCCCCATAACATCCTCACTGGTGATGTCAGACCACAAAGCTGTCTCCTTCAAAATAAATATCAGCTTGGTAATCCCAGCAAATCCTGCAACAGCTAAGAACTATTTCAAAGCAAACTACATCCTATTAAGTAATAATTTGTCAAAATTCAATGTCCCTCTTATACCCAAGTTCACAGCAACCTATGCGGAAATGTTCACAGAGACCCTGTACAACCATGTAAATGGCTGTATAGAGGCTGCTGTACCTACTAGAAGTAAGCCCAAAACAAACCCCACTGGTGGAATCCTAACGTTAATAAGAAATGGAACATAAGGAAAAAAGTCATGGCTAAAATCAGGAGCAACAACTTTCATAATGATAAGAGCTCTCTCATTAAAATAAACAGGAAACTAAGAGGACTAATTAAGTTAAGCAAGGCTGATTATGAGGTCAGGAGAAGCTCACAGGCTATAGACAACCTCAAGGCCTTCTACAACTATGTCTGTAACTTCAAAGGCAGCACACAGTAGTGTCTCAAACTCATGGTCAATGGTGCTACTTTCACTGAGCAGAGCTACATAGTGAATCTTCTGACAATTCAGCTGAAAGTTCACCCCAACCCCCTTTGCCTCCCCCATGAAATACTTACCAACATAACCCCCAACTATTAGCAGGAAGAAGGTCCTGGTGGTGATCACTAAAGCCAAAAACAAAGTCTCAAAGGGCCCCAACAATATCCTGGGATGCCTCCTAACTAGCTTGAAACATGCCCTATCAGGACCACTTATGTCACTTTTCAACTATAGCTTCAAAACAGGCTTAGTACCATATAAATGGAGGACTGCAATGGTTATACCACTTCACAAGGGTGTAACCATCAACTGACTACACACCCATTAGTCTGACTAATCTATGTTCAAAGCCATGGAATTAATTATCATGGAAATGATCAACAAAGACATAGGCAACCCTCAGACATGGCCAGTCCAGTTTTTCTTGAAGAAAAGGTCATGACTACTAAACCTGGCAATGGATAAGGGGGAAACAGTCCATACCAACTACCCAGAAATGACTAAGGCATTAGATACAATACAAAAGTGAGTATAAATCCCTACATAACTCACTGGATTGCCATTGGCTCATAGACAGGACCCAGGAAGTCAGGATTGGTGAGACCTCCTCCAATAATAGACTAGTCACTAGTGGGGTACATCAGGGCTCTGTGCTGGGACCACTCCTATTTGGTATCTACTTCTTGGAGGTAAAGGCTAATATCAAGGGTCTTTGGCTGATGAAGTTTGTAGATGACTGCAAATTGGGAGTTATAATAGACACCCCCATGACACAAATATCTTACAAGAGGATCTAACACAGACAAATAACTGGTGCCAAAGTCACAGATTAAAACTCAATGTCAAGAAATGCATTATAGTGCCTTTTGGGAAAATAGCCACCCAGGCTAATTATTCCATCAATAAGACATCCCTAAGAGCTGACCCAGTAGTGAGGGATTTGGAAACATATGTAGACAGTAATGGCCTTTGACTAACATGTGGTCAAGTTAGTGAGAAAATCACTCTGTGTTGCCCATCTTACAAGTAGGGGCATGGCATCTAGGTCCAAGGAAGTCATAGTGCCATTTTATTCAGACCTTATCAGAACCATCATTGGGTATAATCCCCCCTTCTGCATGTACCTGACCAGATATATGCAACAGCTGGATTGCCTACAAAGGTTCCTTACCAGGAAAATCCAGGGTATAAATATGTTGTCCTATATGGCCGCTGTAAAGCCCTATCTCTATTCTCGGTCTACTACAGGTTACTGAGAGGAGACTTATGCCTGGAACCAGCTCTGATGGACCTTTTGTATATCAACAAAATGAGCCACATCAGAACCATTAGATCCAAGGATTTAAATTTTGCTTGTGACATAAATAGGGCATGTTGGCAAGACAAATATGTGTCTCAGGAATTCTCAATGCCCTGGAAGAGGGTTTCCATCCATGTGAAGCAGAATCTATCCATAACCCTATTTAAGCATAACCGTACCTCTCAACTGTCCAGATTTTCACAGAATATCCAGATTTTTGCCTCATAATTTTGGTCTGTTCCACATAAAATTTGTGGTTTTCTGGCAAATCACAGAGGACTGAATTCATTAAATAATAACATACATTTGAATTTCAGACTTCATAGGCTTCAGCAAATGGATGCTAATATAAAAGCTGTTATTTTAGCAGCATTCTAAGTTTATAAGAGCAATATTTAAAACCGGCCCTATTTTTGGGCCTTTGTCCCCCCCATTATTATAGGTTTTGTCCAGATTTATTTCTGCTAAGAGGTTGAGAGGTATAAGCATAACCTTTACCAGTGAATGGGAAATCAGAAATTCATGCCTGGCATGTTTCCCATGTCTCGGATATACAGAGGCACACAGTAACAAACTAACATACTCTCCCCTCAACATAACCTTTAAAAACTTCCTATCTAGCATACCCCTAATAAACACCCATAATACATAGGGACACAATTATTTTGGGTTGCAAGACTAGGCTCATAAAGGCCCTTGCGGTTATTAGCCTAGTATATACCTATGAACCTGTAATCCAAAACATCCATATTTATTTTTTTCATCTACCAAATTAGGCACAATGTGACAAAATTGGTTAAATAAATACAACTTATATGACAATGATTTAATATTTAGAGAAATGTTATCCAGTTTAGAGAAATTAAAAGGTAAGTTAGTATAATACAAGCAGTAGTAAGAAGTCAAACTTGCTAAAAAATATAAAAATATGTATTTTACTCTTCCTGTATGACAGATGATGCTGCAACATCTTATACAGGTGATGCAAATCAAACTGACAGGTCAATAGTTATGTATAGATGTGGGATTGTATCCCTTTAATATAGGACTCATGATGAGATCCTTCCAATTTTTTGGGAAAAATACAGTACTAATTGATATTGTGATGCCGTGTAATATACTGTGATACAATATGGTGTGATAGTTCAGTAGTTCTATTATACTGCATAGGACTGAGAGCCAATTAGAATGCATGCACAACAATAAAAGTAAAGACTGTAAAGTCCAGCCATGCATCAAACTGTTTTTTTTTAAAGATATAGTGGACTTAATTGTCCAATGAACAATGATAACCTGTTCCACAGTATAACCCAGGATCGACTTAGATATCTAGATCTCAAAACCATTCTACTTTTATTGCTACTATACGTATAACCTAATCCTCTTGTTGCCTTAATCAAATCCAATAAGTCAATGTTTAGCACCAGACTCAGCTCTACATTCATTAAAGCCCTAAAAGCTAAACACAATTTACCCCTCAAATACCTATAAGTAGTAAAAAAGAGACCTAGGATCTCAAATCTAGATTGATATGAGTCGTCATCGAACTCTGATATTTTCTTAGTGAACTTATGCTGTATGATATCCAGTAATAATACAGCACCCTTATTATATAAATTAAACAACATATTCTGTTTTATAATTGGATCAAGATAAACTATAAACAACTTCTTAAGAACTTCTTTATCCCCAAATTGCATATGAGAACTAAAATAAATAAACATAAATGGACCTGTTTTTAATTTTGTGAGTATTAGACCTATATTTAAACACTTTACTAACAACAATACCAAAAACCTTGTATTATAACATGTTCTGTAAGTCACTGGGGCCTAATTTCATGTTAACATTACTAATAACTTGACCAAAACATAAAATATCACATTCTTCCTTGTTATCTCTTAGCCTATTTTGGTTTAGCCACAGATTAGCCTGGCTTAAATACAGATGAAATATTTAAGATATTGAAATATTGTAATCACACTTCCAACATTTAAGTCAATTTATGTATTTGGAGTCTTTGAAATTAAAATGAAAACACAATATTAAACAGAATTAGCCCAAGACTGAGCCCTGTGGTGCACCCTTCCTGACCAGTGCCCAAGCAGATGTATAGTTCTCAGTTCTCCCTCCTTGGTGTCTCCTGGTCACTGAGTTAGCAACCCAACAAATAACATAAGTATTTATTGCTTGTGTCTGCATCAACTCTATAATGACATTATGACACATCATGTCAAAGGCTTTTGATAGATCTAAGGTAACCTGTAAATGGTTCATCTCCCAGGCCTCTGCTTGTAAATGTTTCATCTCCCAAGTCCCTGCTTACACTTATCAAGGGTATCTGAACTTGTCAGAGATTTGAGATGCATGGCTAGGCTTAAAATGGCCCTTGTGGTTGTTAGCCTAGTAAACACCTATGAACCTATAAGTATCTAATGAGTCTCTTTCATAAAAATCAACCAAGTTTGTAAAAGTCGAATGGTTAGGAGTAACTCCATGTTTCTGCAGTGCCTCTATAATGACATTATGAGGTATACTATCAAAGGCCTTTGATAGATCTAAATATACAACCACTATAGAGATTCCCTGTGGTCCATAGCTAGCAAGACTGGCTTATAAAAGTCAGCCATGTTTGTAAAAGTTGAATGATTAGGAAGAAAGCCATATTGTGAGATATCCCTTGAATTGATAGGTAAAACATTGTTCAGAATTGTTAACAAACACCTTTCAAAACATTTTCCAGTTAAGAATGTGATACTATTTGGTCAATATTTGGTAATTCTATCCCTAGTTCTACCTTTGTGAATAGGAATAACATCAGCAAGTCTCTAATTAGTGGGGACAGTACCATATAATAACATTTTATTTAAAAAAAAAGATGTAAGTGTTGCTGTTATATATTTACTGCAGACAGCCCAAAATAATCCAGGAAAATTATGAGGTAAGATGTCATTATTTTGTCTTATGTGTCTCAGAGATGAACTAACCATTTCCAAACTGATTATTGGACACGCGTCTGTGATTAATTGTATTACTCACGTCAGAGATGTCCTGTTCACCAATTATATTCCCTGCCAGAAAATATTTATTGAACTCATTAGAGAGGTGCTCTGCTGCATGTAAAATCATTCCATTGTGTAATATAGGACTTAGACCTTTAACCCTGCCATTAGACTGATTAACATATGATTAAAATTTCTTAGTAAAGGCAACAAACAGTAAATGCCATTCAGAGTTACATTTAGCATTATGTAATGATGCTTTCAATCTTCTGTTAGCCAAGTTATAAGCTCTGGTAGAGGATTCACTCTTGAACCTCCTCCGGATGTTAAACATTATCCTCCTCTTCCTCTGTAATTTAGTATAGGTTAAATTCCACCATGGAAGAGTATACCTGGTAGGACACCTAGCAATATGTTTTCTGCGGCTATCCAAATGTCTGCAGCAAATCTTCTCAAAAGTCATCTAACTTGCAGATACTCCATCAGGACCCAGTGTTGCAACATCCATAGAATTAATTTGAGGCAGTGTAGCAATTGGCTCATGTACATTGACAACCCTCCACTAATAACTCACTCTAGTACAGAGTGTGAGAGCTGTATCTACACCGTGAATCTTAAATCCATGCTCTCTCACACTAAAAACAGTAACACAGAACAGGTTGTCAACCCACTCACCACTACACATGCACATAGTACCACTACTCATACACATAGTATGCATCCAACACAAAAAAACAACATACATGGAGGTTCTCTCAAAAAACCTACCAAGACACCATAGACCTCCAAAACACAAGACTGTTACAACTAACACAGTTCCCACAGCACCCATGACAGCAACACCAGTGTCTCACCTACCAAACCCATAAGGCATAACACTCAAAAACCTAATTTTCTAGTCATTGCAGACTTAATAGTGAGACACACGGATGTCCTGCTTACCAGGTTGGACAAGGAGAAAGTCACAGTCAGCTGCCTTTCCGGTGCCAGGATTTGTCAGATCATGCATGCGCTGAGGTCTCTCAGCAACAAGTACCATTATGACTGTCATAGCTCAAGTTAGAGTGAACAACCTGCAATGTACCTCACTGGACTGTATGAAGAGAGACATGATTGAGCTCTCTGAGTATGTTTCCCAGGCAGGTATGTCCTTAGTCTTAAGCAGCATATTACCCTCTCCTAGCATGATGCCACAATATAAACAAAAAATGATCAATTTCAATAATTGGCTTAGTTTTTGGTGTCATTTAATGGGGATCCAGTTCCTGTCAGCCTGGAAAGCCATGGCAGACAAACCTCACTGCTTTGCCAGAGACGGTTTTCACTTTGGCACCTCTAGGCTTTTGGCTGCTGGGAAAGGCAATTGCCTCCTCCATAGTATCTTTTTTTAGGCAAAGTCTCGAAAACAAATTTACCAATGTGAAATTTGCCAATCATAACAAAATAAGGGTCATGCTGCTAAATGCTAGGAGCTTAAACCAAAAACTGCACACCCTGGAAGCACTTCTATCACTGGAAAATGTAGATGTCTGTGCAGTCACAGAAACCTGGTTCAAGGAGGCATTGTTTCTGTCTATATTACAGATAATTCACCTCCCGTCTAGTTAGACTGGACAACTCCATGGAGTTATTCCAAGTTCAGGTTACAGTGGGTAAGATGCCCATTCAAGTCATAGCCAGTTATAGACCCCCCCTCCATGGGTCATGATGCACATAAAGCCTACTTGACCAAACTGGAGACAATCCAAATATTATCGAACACTTTGGTTATGGGGGATTTCAATTATCCCACCATCAACTGGGAAACCTACTCTAGCCTGAACCCACTTGTTCTAAAGTTCCTTGAATTTGTTAACTTAAAAGCCCTGGAACAAATTGTTCATACCCTGACAAGAGGAACAAACATACTAGATCTGGTCCTCACTAACATGTCTAATGGATGCACCACTGTAACTGTTGGATCCTCATTAGTTAAATCTGACCACAAATTAATCATCTTCAAACTGACACTAACACCAGAACTCTCAAAGGGCAAAAATCAGACTAAAAACCTTCACTAAGCAAACTATATCCTCCTAGGTCAAGGTATAAATGCATTTCGAGAACCACACCAGCTGGAATTGGTAACTACACCAAAGCTTACACTAAAGCCCTGTAAAATCACTAGCATGAGTGTATAGACTCAGCTGTACCAGAAAGAATCAAGGCCACAACCCCAAGTAAAAACAAACCACCATGGTGGACATCCAGCATCAGCAAACTTTGCAATAAATGCAAAATGTTGCTGTCCATTAAAATGAAGGTGAGACCCCAGCAATGGAAAAGCACCCTCCTTGGCCTCAACAGGCAAATAAGACAACTTGAAAAAAACTCTAAGGGCCTCTTAAAGAAAAACTTAGCAATCAGAGCCAAGGATAACCACAAGGCCTTTTACAGCTACATACATAGCCTAGAAGGTAGGACTCAAGCATGTGCAGAACTAGTGACCAATGGTATCACACACACTGACCCCACAGAGATAGCAAACCTGCTAGTGGATACTTTTGGTAAAAATGTTACCCATATCCCCTAAACTTCTATCACAAAAATGGCCCCAAATTCTCCCTCCACCCTACATATCTGAAGAACAGGTCATCAAAGCGTTGTCCAAGGCAACATAACACAGCCTCTGTGGGACAAGACAGCTTCCCAGGCTGTCTTTTAAGCAAGCTAAAACATAAACTACCATCACCATTAAGTACCCTTTTCAATCATAGTCTAACCACAGCCTTTGTTCTTGCGGAATGGAGAACCGCAACAGTTATTCCCCTCCACAAAGGTGGCCTAGCAAAAGACCCGGGGAATTACAGACCCATAAGCCTGATTAGCCTCATCTGTAAGGCCATGGAACATAAGGCCATGGAACATATCATTATGGATCTCATAAATAATGAAATAGGTGACCTCCAAACTCAGTATCCTACCCAATTTGGCTTCATCAAGGGCAGATCCTGCCTGTTAAATCTTGTGGATTTTTTTAAAATGTAACCAGGGCCATTGATGAGGGCAAATCTGTGCATGCAGTATACCTCGACTTGGCAAAGGCTTTCGACACAATCCCACACTCAAGCATTACCAATAAACTTAGCAAACTGAATGTAAATCCCTTCTTTGTAAGATGGGTTGCTAACTGGCTCACAGACCGGGCACACACTATCAAAGTGGATGACTCCACATTAACTAGCAGACCTATTACCAACGGGGTGCCACAGGGGTCAGTGCTGGGACACCTATTGTTTGTTTGGTATACACTTCTCAGAAGTTTAGGTCAAAACAGGTCAAAACAAGCCAAAACTAAGGGGTTGTGGCTGACCAAGTTTGCAGACTACTGCAAACTGGGTGCAATTATTGAATCCCCAGTTGATATCAGTATAATGCAGGAGGGTCTTATGCAGACCAGTGACTAGTGTCTTAGTCATGGTCTCAAACTGAATGCAAAGGAATGCATCATCATTCTCTTCTGCACAAACAATATCCCTTCACACTAGCAAATTAACAACAATACCCTAAGTGCCCACAAAGTGGTAAGGGACTTGGGTTCACAAGTTGACCGGAACCTTAACTTCGACCACCATGTGTCTACTGTAGTAAGGAAGGCTTTCTACATAAAACACTTGATTAGTAAAGGCATCACCTTGAGAGCAAAAGAGGTTATAACCCCTCTATAATTGACATTTATCCGCCGCATTTGGCATGTACCGTACAAAGCACCTGCAGCAATTAGAGAGACCTCAGAGGTTCCTAACAAAGTAGATAACGGGACTCCAGCACATGCCATACACAGACCGACTTAAGTAATTGTCACTTTACTCTGTATCATATAGACTTTGTAGGGGAGACTTATACCTGGCTTACAGAGCAATCTCAGACCCAAACATAATGAACTTGCTTCATATCCGTAAATCAAACAGGACTAGGACCACCCATTCCTGGGACCTAAATATGGCTTGCGACTTAAAAAGGACATGCTAGAGGGACAGATTTATCTCCCAGCAACTGCTGTGTCTTTGGAATAGGCTACCTATTCATGAGAAACAGAGCACCTCTGTGACACTGTTCAAAAAGAACCTGGATGAGTGGATGGAGCACCATAAATTATTACCGGGAATAGCACCCACAACCCTCCTGGACATGGGCAGTCAGTACTAAATGCAGTCTTGTGTGTTAACTAACATTTCGATGGCATTACATTGGGATGAAACGGCTAGACTTGAAATGATCTCTTGGTTGATAGCTTAGTAATCTCCTATGATCCTATGACCCTATGATCTATGTCAAAAATTTAAGCTTTGGGAAAATCTTCGGGAGATAACCCCACCATACTATAGACAAATGAACCATGTTTTTATAATTTTAAAAATTAAAGCATTATCAAAAGATAGTTAGACTGCAACTCAACCTGTCTCTGTATTACTACTTTAAATTCAAATGCTATACTTTGTGGGTACAACTGTTTTACGTTAATTATTTTATCATGTACATTTGTGAGTAATACAGCCAATATTGCATCTAACCTAGTAGGAAAATCAATAATTTGTGTTACATTATGAATCTGACAAAAATCATAAAATTAATTTTTCTGAGCTGACTCAGTTGTTCTTTCACCCCATCTATCTTTGAAAAATTAAAGTCAACCAACAGTATCAAGTTCTTCATATTCATAAACTTATTTAACCTATCAATAAACAAATATTGATCTGAAATTGCCATACAGGAATTGATATAGCATACTAATAGATTATAGTAATAGCTATATTCTTAGCATTTAATTCTAAAGACATAAATTCCCATCTGTAATGAACTTCAAGTCCCCTAACAGATACCCCATGAGTAAGAAATACTGCAGCACCACCCCCACTTTTGTTTTCCCCCAACCAAGAAAACATTTCTGTTTTTTGAAGTTCAAGCCAGTACCAAAGGGCTCTGGCTAAGTTTGCAGGTGGCTGCAAGCTAGGAGCAGTGATTGATTCCCCTAGATGACTTAGCCATCCTGAAAAAAGGTTTTCTCAAATAAAAAAATGGTGTCAAAATCATGATCTGAAACTAAATGCCAAAAAATACATTATTATATCATTTGGGAAGTCATCTACCCCAGGGAACTACCTGCAACTGACACAGCTGTTTGGGATTTGGGAACTTATGCAGACAATGACCTAACTTTTGACCAACATGTGTCTATTGTTTTAAGAATGTCCTTCTATACTGCACATCTTATAAACAAATGGATTGTGCCAAGATCTTGAGAGGTCATTGTCCCCCTTCACTCATCCCTTATTAGGCCAATCATTGAATAGAATGCCCCCTTTGGCATATATCTGTGCAGACACATGCAACAACTGGAATGCCCACAGAGATACCTTACTAAAAGGATACAAGGGTAAACAACATGTCCTACATGGACTTACTCAAAGCCCTGTCACTATACTCTGCATTCTACAGACTGCTAAGAGGTGACCTGTGTCTGGTGTATCAGGCTTGCTCTGACCCATTATTGAAGGATTTACTGCACATCAGCAAGTCTAATGGCATTAGAAATGCACTGTCTAGCGATTTAAACCTCTTCTGAAACATCAACAGAACAGTTCGGAGAGGCAGGTATATTTCGCAGATGATACCACTGCTATGGAACAAACTCCCCATCCACATAAAACAAAGTCCATCCCTGTCCATTTTCAATTGCAACTTAGATCTATGGATAGGAAACAGAAAATTTACCCCAGGACTGCCCCCTGTACTACGAATGGACAGATGCAGCTCCTAAATGCTTTATGTCATGCATGGGTCCCCTCAAATTATCTATGGTATGATCTGAGTTATTCTCGGTATGGGTAGTATGTAATTATTGACCATGGGATGGGTGATGCCAGTCTATCACCCAATGGGATATGTTTTTTAAAGCACAAGAAGGGAAACTGACTAGCTGTAAAATGGCCTGCAAAAGCGGCTAGCCTAGTACTTACCTATGAACCTATGACATTCATACATTTGATAACCAGGCTGCATGGCTCCTGCAATATTCCAGGGTTCTGTAATCACAATTACAGCCTTGTGGTTCTCCCTACAGATTAATTGTAATTCATTTTCTTATTTAAGCTTCTCGCATTTGAAAAATAATTTTTAAAGAATTGAATGATCTTTCCATAACATTTCTAGCTGTACCACATGGGTAAAACCCCCCAAAATGTTTCAGATTGTCACTATAGTTCTTGCTCAACATTTTACCACCAGGATCTATTATCAATTATCAATTATATGGTATGATACTAGCTATTCTTATTAGGGGTAATATGTAATTATCAACCATGGGATATGTAAAGCCAATATATAACCGCATGTGATAGGGTATTTTGAGCAAAAAAAGGGAAATTGGCTAGAGTTATGTCCCACAAGGCAGATCACCTACTACTTCATAGGTTCATAGGTTCATACTAGGCTATCTGCTCTAGGGCATTTATAAGCCTAGCCAGAGTGTGTTTGGCTTTCGCCACCCATTTTAAATTAATTTTGCTATGCCCTTTTTTGAGGTTAGTATATTGTGCCTCTGTCTAACAGTGACACAGAAGTGATACCTGGGGTAAACCTACGATCTCCCATCCACTCATCAAGATTCCTCTTGAAGAGAGTCAATGAGGGACTCTGCCTAACCTGGACTGGGATTTTATTCCAGAGTGAAGGGAGCCTCTGGGTTATGAATCTGTCCCTCCAGCATGTCCTATTTATTTCAGTGCTGAGGTTCAAGTCTCTCGAGCGCGTAGCTCGATGGGATTTGGATTTTCTGAGGTACAGCATGTCCATTCATTCCGGGTTGGACATGGCTTTATACATCAGGCACAGATCGCCTCTGAGCAGGCAGTATGCCACTGAGCAGAGCTGGAGTTTCTTTAACTGGGCAGCATATGGTATCTGTTTGAGCCCTTTGATCCTCTAGGTGAGGTACTTTTGGGGTCTTTCCAGTTGCTGCAGGTGTCTGGTAAGGTACATCCCAAAAGGGGCACTGTACTCAATTATGGGCCTGATGAGGGATGAGTAAAGAGGCACGATGACCTCCCCTGATCTAGATGTGAATCCCTTCATGATTAGTTGGGCTATATAAAATGTTTTTCTAACCACTTTGGCCACGTGGTTGTCAAATGAGAGATTGCTATCAACTTGGGTCTCCAGGTCCCTAATTACTTCTTCTGTACTTAATGGATTACCACTTATGTGGTAATTTGTGGGCACTTTGTTTTTGCCAAAGGGGATGACTATACACTTTTTGGCGTTTAGCTTGAGGCCATGGCTCTGGCACCAGTTGTCTGTTTCTATGACGCCCTTTTGGAGGATGCTTGTGTCGGCTGCAGAGTCGATTATGGCACCCAGTTTGCAGTCATCTGTGAACTTGGTCAGCCACAGTCCTTCCGTGTTGGCCTGTACCTCCGAGAAATATATACCGAACAAGAGAGGTCCCAGGACTGAGCCTTGTGGGATGCCACTTGTAACTGGTTTGGAGTCTGACATGGCTCCAGCAATTCTAACCATGTGGTTTCTGTCCTTGAGCCAGTTTGCAACCCATCTAGTGACATAGGGGTTTATATTTAAGCTGGTGAGCTTATCTATAATGCCCGAGTGGGGTATTGTATCAAAGGCTTTTGCGAGGTCCAGGTAGGCTGTGTGGACCACCTTCCCCTCGTCAATGGCCTTGGTGACAGTTTCAAAGAAATCAACCAGGTTTAAGAGGCAGGATCTGCCCTTAACAAAGCCGAACTGGGTAGGATCCAGTGTCTGTAGGTCCCCAATATCTTTATTTATGAGGTCCATGATGATCCTTTCCATAGCTTTGCAGACCAAGCTAGTCAGGCTTATGGGGTGATAGTTTCCAGGATCCGTTGAGGCACCACCTTTGTGGAGTGGGACCACTGTTGCTGTACGCCACTCTTTGGGTACATATCCTGTAGTAAGGCTGAGATTGAACAGTGGTTTTATGTTTGGGTTTAGCTCTTCTTGGAGTTCATGTAGGACGCAGCCCGGGACACCGTCTGGTCCCATTGATGCTGTGTTTTTGCTTTGGAGAGGGCGGCTCTTACCTGAGCATCTGAGATGTCAGCGGGGCAGCACTCTGCTGGGATAGATATTTGCCCTTTTGGTGGGGGGGAGAAGTTTGCGCTGAACCTGTCAGCTAGGATGTTGGCAATGTCTGTGGGTTCGGTGTATTTTTTGTAATTTTGGACTAATTCTGAGCATATCTGGGAATTCCCACCCAGGTTCCTAACATAACTAAAGAAAGCCTTGTGATTATCCTTAGTGGCCTGTGCAATTTTTCTCTCGAAGCTGGCCTTAGACGATTTTATGAGTGCCCGTAGTTTTTTGCTAATACTGATTAGAGATTCCTTCCCTTTTTGGGATTTTGCTCTATCATGTAGTAGCTTCCTCCTTCTACTGTATAGTTTGTTTATGGCTGGGGTCCACCAGACAGGACGTCTGTCTTTGGAGGATTGGGTCTTGGTTTTATTTGGGATTGCATGATCCATGTATTCCTGAAGGTGTTCCTAGAATGCGTTTATAAAGGATTCTGCGGTCTGGGCCGTACTTTCCACAGGCCCGGGGGCTTTGAAGGATTCCACCTTGGTTTTGAGGAGTGTGAAATTTGCTTTAGAGAAGTTTTTCACTATGGTTTTCTGGGCAGGGGGTGGGGTCGGGATGTGAATATCCAGTGAGATTAGTTTATGGTCTGATCTTACCAGTGAGGGATACACTTCTGGTCTGGAGCATAGAGTCCCCATATTGGTGATGATCAGGTCCAGTATGTTTTCCCCTCTTGTGGGAGTGGCAAGAAGTTGTTCCATAGCATATGAGTTTATAAATTCTAGGAACCTTTGGGCTAGTGTGTTGGAGCTAGAGTAATGCTCCCAGTCTATGTTTGGGTAGTTGAAGTCGCCCAATATAATGGTGTTTGGAGAGATCTTCATATTTTCCAGTGTTCTCAGGAAGGCCGAGTGGGGTTCCTGGGTTTGGGAGGGTGGTCTGTAGCAGGCTATAAACTGGAAGGTAGTTTTACCCACTGTTAGTTGCACATGGATAGTCTCTGATGCTTCGTGCTGTGCCACCAACCTGGAGGTGTGGGTATCTTTGACGAATATTGATACTCCCCCTCCTTTTGTGGTTTGGTCCAAGTTTTGGGGCTGAAAAGCATGGTATGAGGTATAACCTGGTAGTGCTGGGGTGCTCTCGGGAGCCTTGAACCAGGTTTCTGTTACTGCACAGGTATCGATGTGCTCCATGCTAAGGAGAGTTTTGAGTGCATGCATCTTGAGGTTTAGACTTCTGGCGTTGAGTAGCATTACTTTTAGTTTCTTATCCCTTGTGATACCTATGGAGGTGGGTTTGTCTTTTGAGCCGTGCCTAAAAAAGGCACTATGGGGGTAGCAAGAGCCTTTGCCAATATCCGAAAGCCCAGGGGTGACAGGTGCAAGCCGTCCCTAGCGAAGCATCGTGGCTTGTCGAGCATGTCATTCCAGGCTGACAGGCATTGGATCCCCTTTGAATGACACCAATACTTAAGCCAGTTGTTGAAATTGATCATCTTGTCTTCATATTGTGGCACCATTCTTGGTGAGGGTAAGATGCTACTCAAGGTCAGGGTCATACCGGCCTGGGGTACATTCTCAGAGAGCTCCTCTATGTCTCTTTTCATGTAGTACTGGGAGGTACGTCTCAGGTCATTCACACCAGCATGGACAATGACTGAGTCATATTTGTACTTGCCTTGGAGTGACCTGAGTGCTTGTGTTATGTGGCAGATCCTAGCGCCCGACAGGCAGCTCACCATGACCTTCTCCTTGTTCAGCCTGGTGAGCGGGACGTCAGTGTGCCTGACGATAGAGTCACCTATTACAAGTGTATCAGGTGTGTTGTTTAGCCTTAAGGGCTGTGACTGTTCGGCACACTGGCTTTGTGAGCTATGTGTTGCACATGTTTTGTTTTGGGGTAGCGGTTGCTTGGGTGTTTGCTTTGGAGGTCTCTGCTGCTTAGGCAGATTTTTATTTAGAGCCTCCGAGTACGTTTTTGTGTGTTTATGTGTTTGGTTTGCTGTCGTGGTAGGTCTATGTGAGACTGGAATTGTAGTGAGTGTGGTTTCCTTCTCCTCCTGACTGGTTACGCTAGTACTGAGTTGAGAGAGCTTAGCCTCCAGTTTGGCTATATGGTTGCATCTCTCACATGTGTTGGAATTTGTTGGGAGGAGGAGAGGGTTGTCTGTGTACATTAGGCAGTTGTAACATTGCCTCAAGATTCCCAGATTCACCAGCTGGACCAGAGAGGAGATTGACAACTGACATTTGGACATGCTAGAATAGTATTGGGAATTCCTTTATAATTGAAAAAAGGGCCAATGGGGAACAAGGTACTCAAGGGGAGTTTGTGAGGGTGTAGTGCTTTTAATTTTTTAGTGCTGACTTATATAATTGCTTTAGTGAGCAAGTGCCAGGTAACTTAAATGCAATGTGTTACAGGTAACTTAAATGCAAAAACGACAAACAGTAACTTACTTTCAAGTGAAACAAGGAAATAAGTACAGTAAGCAATGCAGATATCACTAGGGATCCACAGAAGCACTGAAAAGCCGCGTTTTAGGTGGAATTAGCGTTTCAGGGAAATAACAAGCAAACAAACAACAAGCATACAAACAAAGCTAGATTCAGCAGGCCTGGATCTAGTCTATGCTACAGTATACAAGGTGTACCAATTTCAGTAAGAAACAGTTCAAATATGCAGGCACTATAAGCTTTTAACCAGAAATTTCCAGCTCAGAAGGGCAGAGTCCAGCCTCTCCTCCCACAAGAGTGCAGACCACGAACCTTCTTAATGTAAAATAACTGGCCTGAAGCCCAAGTGCTTAAACCAGAACTAATACACTTTTAGAATAACAGACACTGAGCCCTCAATCAGCAGTTCCCAACTTAGAAGGATGTAAGCTACCTGTCCTGCCACCACAGTGCAGGCCACAAACCTTCCTAATGTAAAACAACTTGTCTGAAGCCCAAGTGCTTAATCCAAAAGACTTAGAATGATAGCTACACTTTAATCAAGTTACTACAAAGCAGTAATAAATACAATTGAATACTTTAAAGAATGCCTGGATTAGTGCTCAAGTTATACAAACAAAGCTAGATTCAGCAGGCCTGGATCTAGTCTATGCTACAGCAAACAAGGTGTACCAATTTCAGTAAGAAGCAGTTCAAATATGCAGGCACTATAAGCCTTTAACCAGAAATTCCCAGCTCAGAAGGGCAGAGTCCAGCCTCTCCTCCCACAAGAGTGCAGACCATGAGCCCTCTTAATGTAAAATAACTGGCCTGAAGCCCAAGTGCTTAAACCAGAATTAATACACTTTTAGAATAACAGACACTGAGCCCTCAATCAGCAGTTCCCAACTTAGAAGGATGTAAGCTACCTGTTCTGCCACTACAGTGCAGACCACAAACCTTCTTAATGTAAAACAACTGGTCTGAAGCCCAAGTGCTTAAACTAAAAGGCTTAGAATGAGTTACACCAAGCAGTAATAAATACAATTGAGTACTTTTAAGATGATGCAAAAACAAAATAAAGTAGGAAGAAACACAAATACAGTAAAAGCAGATAACAATTTTTTTTTTTTTTTTACCTATGAATCTATGTGAAGGTTTACAAAGGAAAGGTATAGGACTGGTCTCTAGGAATTTTCTTTCTTTGGCATGAGGACGAAACTTGAATAAATTCCTTATCCTGACTGACCAAAGGGGACAGGTTCTACTACTCCCTGAGACAGCATCTGATTTGGAACAGGGCAGTTTGATTGTGATGATGTGTAGGAATCCCTTGAAAATGAAGAAAGGAGTTCCACTGTCAGCTGTAGCCTTTGAGAATAATTCTCAAACAAGGGTATAGCTAGACAAACTCAATGTACTGTCAGCAAGATAGCAGAACTTAATAAAGTCAACAAAACCTCATTGATCAAAAGAAGTTTATAAGCTAATTTTTTGTAGTCACAAGTACCACACACTTGCCTTAGTCCCTCACAACACAATAGTGCATAAGCAGTACAGTTTACCTCAAAATATTTACTAGATTTCAATAAAAGTAAAGGAATTCTCACAAGGACTCAGAAGTGGCTTATAGCCAAGAAAGGTGCCTGTGAATTGTTCAGTGGATCTACCAAGGGTCAGTCGGAAGCTATGACAAAAGGAAACTTTTTTGAAGTAATTTTTGTCAAGATCACCCTATCCACTAATGAACTAACTACACACACATATCCTGAAGTAAAATATCACAATTTATTGTAAGGCAAACCAGTTTTACACTGAGTGCCCCTCAGAATATGCCTCCCAGCAATCTGAACTCTGAGAGAAACTAAGCAACACTACCAGTGAAAGGGATAGAAACTATTCAAAATAAAATAATACATCTTTTTTTATATGCTAAAGGTTATTTCCAATGGGGAAATTATCTGCCAAGCTGAGGAGTAGCTCTGGCTGATCGTCCAAAGCCTGCAGAGGAGTAAACCTTTTAGCAGTAAGAATGCTATGAGGTATTTAATGCTCTAGCCACTGACTTTATTCATACTCTTACACGTACACATGGCTAGGGTGCATAGAAAGGGCCCTAAAGCTTTGGAAACACAGACAGCTAGGTCTGATCCCTGGCAGCATGTCCTATATAGCTTAAGGTTACTGCAGCAGTGATCTTATGATGAACATCATGATTCTTTTTTCACAAAGACAACTAACTTAGCGCAAGGAATTGAAGTGTCAGAAATAAGAAAATTAATATAAACAAGACAACACAATATACATATGGTAAATTCTATTTTCAGATACACTTATGTATGCTGTATATGTGAAACAGTTATAATTTTAAATACAAGAATGTTTTAGATTTTAGAAAGATGACCAGTTTATTGCAAGAAATTAGATGTTAAAAGGAGATCTGTATCATAAACTATTGTGTAACAATTACTGTCCCTATGGATCTCGTAAAGAATAAGAAATGTACATTGTTATTAGGAAACAGGGACTAATTAGAAGGCCAGAGTAGTTAAAATATTTAGTAAAGATTACTAGAGGTGTCAGGGGTCAGATTGATTACTTAAGTGGTATAAGGTATAATACAAAACTAGAAAGAAGACTTTAGTTTAGTTCACAATATACAATGGGACTGGAGTGTGTTATGTGGGCATTTCATATTTTCCCTCTGTATCAGTTGTGAATACTTTCACCCAGGGGAAAGCCTGCAAATGGCCATGCATAGCAGTGAATTGCCCCAATAAACAAATACAAATAAATACATAGATAGACAGACATATGGATAAATAAATAAATTTAGGGAACAGGAAAGGAGAAGAGCTTAGAGCTGACTATGGTGTAAGTAAGAGCACCATATACAGAAGTACTGAATAGGAGATTTAGAGTTATAGCTTCATGCTACCAACACAGAAGCACACACAAATACATGTATGTATATATACACACACACACACACACACACACACACACACACACACACACATTTTATATATATATATATATATATATATATATATATATATATATATACATATACATATACATACATACATATATATAATTTTAAGTGGAATTAGCTCAACAATTCAGTCTTCAGACATGAAAATTGGGCTTCAAGTTGTATCCGCACGCATAACTAAAAATGTTCTTCATTCAGACAACTTAAAATTCACTTTGGAAAACAATACAGCCACAAGGAAATGAAACAAAAGCAAAGGCCTTACTGCATCTAGGCAATTCCAATTCTGCATCATAGCTAAAAAAACATAATTTCTTTAGATCCACCAATTTGCTCATCCAGTATCTGTTATGGAGCAGTTTGCAGGGAATCTTCAAAGTCTGCCAATTCATTATGCTCCCAGAAATTACATTCCCAATTATCTTTCTTCCCATCACACCTCCGACATTTGCTGACTAGCTAGGGAAAGTTATTTGGAGTCTACGTGGGATGTAAAAATACTTATGTAAACACTTCCAAGCAAAGAACCTAAATCTTCTAGACTTTGTTGCATATTTGGGAGACATACATATATCCCCCATTGTTTATATGTGAGCTGCATATCCAGTCTCTCTTCCCAATCTTTTCTAACCTCCTCTGTTTGATTCTTATAGTTATCATGTAATATTTTATATGCTATACTAATTATTCCTTTTTTAACAGCAGCTTCTGTTCCAGATTCTACTAAAAACTCTACCAGTGCTGGTCTTTCACTTAGGACTCCCCTGTATCTTTCTCTTTGCCTATACTCTGATATCAATCCTTGATTGGGAAGGCAATCTCTAGCCTGCATTCCAAATAAATCCTTGGCTTTTTCTCATTCTATTACTTTCCCTCCCTAATTATTTGCTTCCAATACCTTGGTTCTTTTGACAGTTTTCTCCAATAAATCCCATCCCCCACTTGCCTATTGTCTGTATTCCTAATTGCAGTCATCCCTATCAGTAGAATCTCCTTTCTCCATTCTCATGGTGACTTAGTTCTTAGAATGCTTTCTGATACTTTATGAATATAATATTCGGTATGGTTATTGTTATCCTCCTTAATAATCTGCATCCAAAATCCCAGTCTCTCCTTGTTTTTTGAGCTTTCCCCCTGTTTTATTATAATCCCTTTCCACTTTGAACTACAGGTTTCTGCTTGTACTATGTATAGAAGCCTTAACTGTGTAGCACTAAAATACCTCTTCAAATCTGGTAATCTGAAACCACATTGTTGTATTGGAAAAATCAATTTATCTCACTTGACTCTTGCCATCTTCCCTTCCCAGATAAGATCCTTTAGCTCTTTATTCATTGCTTACCACAACTTCTTCTTTGGTTGATAAACATATGCCCGAACTGTGTATAAAACTAAAGGGACTAAAAACATTTTAACTGCTTGTATCTTGCTATCCATATCCATATAACAGAGCTTCCAGTTTCTCAGTTTTTGTATTATCTTTTCTTGAGTCTCTACCCACATATTCTTAGCTGCCACCCCAGAATCTGTATTAATCTATACTCCTAAGTATTTCATTTTATCATGTCCCCATAAATATGGATATTGCTGAACCAATTCACATGTGGGTACATAATTTACACATATTGTCTTTGTTTTAGATTCATTAATTTTGTATACAGAAAAGATGTGAACCTGCCTCATAATTTTCCACAACACTGAAATGTCCTTTTCTGATTTTATCAGGTATAAAATAATATCATCTACAAATAGAGCTAGCTTTTCTTGGTTACAATACCAATGCTATCCTTGAATTTCTGAGCACCTTATTTTCTTTGCCAGTGGTTCTAAATATAATGAAAATAACAAAGGGGGGAAGAGGACACCCCAGCCTGGTTCCTCTGCTCAAACAGAAGTTATCAGAGAGGAAACCACCCCTTTTAATTTTCACCTATTTTTGCCTCCTATCCCTCATATAGCCTCCTAATCAACCTTATAATTTTGTCATGGAATGGAAATGCTTCTATTGCCCTGCTCATAAACTCCCAGCTTACTCTGTCAAATGCTTTCTCTGCATCAAAACCCACCAACAACGGTGGTGTTTTCTTATATTCTGCTTCCCTCTGGATCATCAATGTTCTGTTAATGTTGTCAAATGTTTGCCTATTCTCCAGAAAACCACATTGATGCATATCTATCAATGTTTGGTGCTACCTTTGTCATTCATTTAGCCGTTATAAATGGAAACATTTTATAATCATGGTTTAGGATTGAAATGGGCCTGTATGAAGCTGGATCTGATAGCTCTTTACCCTCTTTAGGTATTACAGCTACTACTGCTTTCTTCTAGGATGTTGGTGCTTCTCCTCCTCTTAAAATATTGTTAAACAAAGCCTTCCAGATCTTTATCTCTTTTTTCCTTCCTAGCTTCCAAACTTCCACAGGAATACCATCTATTCCAGGGGACATTCCTGTAGATTGGTTATGCATCACCATTTTTAACTCATCTCCTCCTATCCTGTTAGTAATTAAGCCTCACTTGTCTCTAACCTTGGTATATTTAATTCTTTCATAAATGTTTCCATTTGTACTTTTTCTTAATTTCTATATTTCTCTGCTTTATATAGACTTTCATAAAATTTCTGAAAATACCTCTAGTACCTCTACAAGATCTCTTGTTATCTTCCTTGTTATAGGCTCCCTAAGCTTGGTGACAACCCTTTCTACTTCCTGTTGCCTGAGTCGTTCTGCTAAAAGTTTTTGTGATCTGGATTATTATTATCAAAAAACAGTTGCTTAACAGCAATCTTTCTAACTCATGGATATTGTCAAGGTAATCCCTTATTTTCTTTTTAGCATTCTACAATTTCTCCTCTTTTTGTTCTGTGAGATTCATCCTATTCTGCAATACTTTAACATTAGTCAGTACCTCTAAATAATTCTTGTTACTTTTTAACCATATCTCTCTTTCTTTTATTTCGACCCTATTTTTAAACTCTAATTTTATTCCACACCCTAGGCATATTTTCAGAAGAAATTTCTATCTTCTCTAAACTTCTGAATAATTGCCACAACCCATTCCTTAAATTCATCTCTTTTCAACAGTAAGTGGGAAAATGCCAGTCTCATTTTTATTTCATTACCCTGTATTTTATTTTAATTATTATTGGCATATCATAACTTTCAATTAAATGCACATGTTCCAGTGAAATGTAAGTTCTGTCTAGCCTAGGCCAATTTTTGTATTTAGGGGAATAATATGTAAATTCACTCCAAACTCCTACTACTAAATTCATATCTTCCACGACAAATGTTTTCATAAATTTCTTCAACACTCTACTCTCCTTTGTTACATTTTCCCTGTTTGCCCCCCCAACACATCATCACTGCTACAAATCAAATGCTAGTCTCCATCTATAAGTAATATTCCCTGCTCCCATAATTTTCCATTCTAGTAGTTTTAGGGGGAATATAAATACATGCCAGTGTAATCCTCCTCCCTTCCCAGTAGCCTCTTAGTACTACAAATCTGCCATTATTATTTTTTATCCTTTTATATCACTATTGGAGCTCCTCTTGCAATTAATATAATGTTTGGCAGGTTGATATTTTATACATTTGTTTCTTGTCATATCCATTTCAGCCTATGTCACATCTTACAAAATGTTTAGTTTTATTACAAGTAGCCAAGAAATACACCCTAAAACCTATTAACTTAATACTAACACACAAAACTATGTATATCTTCATATATTGAAGTTTTACCCTCCTAATGGGAACAATTGTTCCAAACTGACAGCCACACTCACAGAATTGGGTTAACTGAAAAGGAATGTTATGCATGCTAAGACTCATGGTACAGCCTGTGTTTCTACTAAGTGCTGTCTGGTTTTACCTTATGTATATTGTTCTCCCAGACTGGGAAAACACATGAATGCTTTCAGAAAACATTATCTCCTAGACGTTGAAAGAAAGCCACTGAAAGAAAAAAGTATTCCGTTTTTTTAATGCTCTTTATCAGATTGTCTCAATGGAAACATGAGGACCAGATACAAAGTTGCTTCTGCAAGCATTTATATGCTAGAGCAGTCTTTTCAAAACGGGGGTCCATGGACCCCTGGGGGTCCATATGATAAATTCTAAGGGTCCGTGAGCTCGCTTGCACCCACCTAGATTTCGGGCATCATCCATGACTGACCCTGTAAATGAAGAAAGAAAAATTGCACCGCTTATCCACAATTTATTAAAAGAAAAAAAAAAGACAAGAAAGAAAATTCCCTGTTTGTGGCTGAGCAGCTTAGTTTCCGCATTTGCAGCTAAGCAGCTGCTTGCCTATAATTTTTAGAGAAGGAGAAGAAGAAGAAGGAACAAAATTCCATGTTTGCAGCTGATGCTGAGCAGCTGCTCACTTGATCTGTGTTTTTTGTCAGCAGTTAGAACTTGGAGGTAAATTTAAACAACTGTTCTGTTCCCTCCAAGTAAAACAGGTCCTGGATTTATGTATTTATGTTGGTCGCTGTATTTGTATGGGTATGGGTATGCCTTCTCTTCCTTTTACCAGCTAATAACAATTACTGCAGAGCTGATGACCCGGATGATCTTGTTGAAAGACCCTGAAGGTATTTTATTTTTTTAAATCAAGGCTTGAATAAAAGAAGTGGTGCCTAAGTGTAGCTGTCAACTGTTCAGATTTCTGCCTTATTTGGTTTATTTCTCATAAAATGGTGTTTTTATGGCAAATTCCTGGCAAATCATTGAGGACTGACGTCAGAAAATAATGTCAAACATTTGAGCTTTAGATTTCATATGCTTCAGAAAATTTGTACTAATGCAAAAGTTGTTGTTCTGTCAACTTTCCAATTTTATAAGGGCAATATTTAAAATGTGTCCTGAGTTTTGGCCCTTGTTCCCCCCATTATGACAGGCTTTGTTCATATTTCTTGAGCTGAAGAGGTTGAGAGGTATTGTGTGTGTGTATACTTGTGCGTGTGTGTGTGCATAAGAGGGAGGGAGGCAGGTAGGTGTGTGTGTGTGTGTGTGTGTGTGTGTGTGTGTGTGTGTGTGTGTGTGTGTGTGTGTGTGACAGAGAGAGAGAGAGAGAGACAGGGAAAGAGGTGGGTGTAAGACCTGTCCAGTTTTTTGCAGAATGTCCAGATTTTTGCCTCATATTTTTAGTTTGTTTGTAATAAAAATTGTGCTTTTTTTCTGGAAAGTCCCTGGCAAATAATTGAGGACTGAAGTCAGAAAATAATGGCAGACATTTGAGCTTTAGAATTCATATCCTTCAGAAAATTTTTACTGATACAAAACATGTTGTTCTATTAAGTAAGTTTATAAGGGCAATAATTAAAATGTGTCCTTAGTTTTGGCCTTTTGTCCCCCATTATGACAGGTGCATTTTTTATGGAATTTAGTTTCAAGTGCATTTTCAAGGAATTGTGAGCTTCAAGGGAACAGAAGTTTACTACTGCTCATGCTAAGTCTGTTTATAATTCACATTTTGTTTATCTGCTAGCAATGGTATCACTATTGTGGTACAAAATTTTAAAGCAGTGTTAGCACAACAGGTAGCATGCTTGTATTTTAATGTAGAAGGCTGTTAGTTCTACTCTTACAGCATATTGATGAATTGCTGATACTGTGTTGCATTTTCAGGGGGTGGGGTGCTGAAGTCCTGAATAAGTCCTCTTTTGGATGAGATGCCTAGTAACTATGAACTTGTTTGCAGTTTGCCATCCATGGGATATTACCAGCTTACCATTTTTTTAATGTAACATAAGTAGGTAATTTATTCTTCAAGGGCAGCAGGCACTGAATTTGTAGATGAAACACTGAAATATAAATATTCTGAAGAAGTCCACATTACTGTGGATGAAAGCGCTAAAGCAAGAAGTGTTTTTATATATGTTTGACAGTTTTAACTTTTTTAAATACATTTTTATCTAGACTTGGTCACCTTTTTTATTGTGAAGTGGATCCAGTCATTCCTGTCAGCGTTACTCTCTTTGTTTTATTTCGTAGTGGTCGAGCAGTATGCTTTTTTATTATTTACTTGAAATATAAAGTTGTTTGCTAGCAGCAACCTTTTCATTAGTTACAGATCTCTTGAACATGGAATTATTCGGATGACTTTCATTTCTGCAGAGATAGTGCATATTGACTGATATTGGTGGACTGTAATGACAGAAGTTTGAGTGGCATTTTATGGTTGAAATGTTCTGAATTGGGCAGTTTTGTCATTGGTTCATATGTTTTGTTTCATTGCTTACTGGAAAATGTGCAAAACTATACATTTAAAACATGCTCTAGCAAGTGGTGCTGCATTATACAAAGGGCTATAATTTAATTATTGTATATTAAAATTTAATTATACAAACAAGAAGGTGAATCAAAGAACTTTTGCATGATCCTAAAAATGTTCGCAAGGGATCTGTGCTTGGAAAACAGCCCAAAGGTAAACTTAATCTGCCACTGGCCAGATGCATTTTCTTTGAATGTGGTTTGTAATGCTGTTTCAGTGAATGTGAGTTTCAAAAGCAGAGAAGTTTTAATGCTAAGTCTGTTTTCATTGTGAGACTGTATTGATTTGTTTAGCTTTAGCAAATGTTTGTCAGTGTTTGTGCTATAAAATTTGAAATAAAAGTTTTAAATGAAATCCAAATATCTGTAGTCATTGTAGAAGTAAAGTATAAAACAGTATGCACACTGAGAATTTGAATGGTGTTTATGGCAATTTTGGAGAAATAGTCAAGTATTGGGAGACTGAAATGGCTGTGTGGTGGTGGTAGGGGCTGATTGGGGGTTGGGGGGGTTATCCAAACATAATGTATGTGTACCACCACCTACAGGAGTCTGCAAAAATATTTCCTTTATAAAAGAGGTTCTCCAGCTTGCAAAGTTTCAGAACCACTGTGGTAGAGGAAAGCTTTATTATATTCAATGTTCTTTTTTATTTATTTGCTTTCTCTTAAAACTTCTTACTAGATTAAGCCAAGGGCCTTAATCCAATCATTCCTCTATGCAAGAATGAGAAAAAGTGCATTAGTTTTTCTTGTATCATGCTCTTTTGACCAGGCTTTTCTTCTTTTTTTTATGCTGTGGTGACTACATTTCTTAAAACTGAACAAGGAGAAAGAGAGAAGAAGGGAAAAAAACAGGGGCACCTGTTTACTTTAGTATCCCCATTACACTTGAACATAAATGAGAACATTTTTCTTTAGCATGCAGATTATATCATGCATTATAAAAATACTACTGTTAAGAACAAAATTTTGTTTTACTTACATTTACTCTCCCTCCTCTTCCCTCTCCCAAGTGTTCTTCCAAATATTAATGTCATGAAGAAGGGGTCATGTTTTAGAATCCCCTACAAGTTTAACAAAGTCAAAAAGTCCAATATTTCCAGGTTTTCTTGTTCTATCATGTTTCACAAATTTAATTAATGCTTTGTAATCCCACATTTATTTTTCAATTTCCAAGTTGCTGGTTTTCTTCCTGTTTATCTCCATCTCCCAACTCCAGTTTCTGTTTCATTTCCAGTGTACTTTCAATTCTTCTAGTCAACTCTTATGCTTTTTTTCTCTCTCTTAAGCATTTCCCTTTGAAACATTGGAAAAGACTTCAATGGCACAGTCTCTCTGTGGTCTTTATTACTAGAAGAACAAGAAGCAGAAACTCCTTCTGTTTCACAGCTCACTTTTTGTTGGACAACCTTTTTGTATTTCCTCCTTAGCATGTTCTACATAAAAAAAATAATGTTGTTCCTTCAGGAAACAACATTCTGAAGATAGGTAGGTGCAGCAGTTTGAATATCATGCCTGCTTCTTGACATTCCCTGATTAGTGGAATAAATTTCCTCCTTGTCTGCCTGGTATACAGTGAATATTCATTTTCCACATATACTCTACTGTCTCCCACCTTTAGTACTTTGTCCTTCTACCACAGTTTTGTCAGAATCAACTCCTTCTGCAGGTAGGTTTGCATCTTTACTATTAAAGGTCTAGGTTGCTTTTTCATGGCAAGGTTTGGAGCATACACATGATGTGCCCTTTTAATTAACAACTCCTGCTGTGGAATACCAGTCCAGTTGCTTATTTGTGCTTTCATAAAATTAACACAGTCTGTTCCTTCCAACATCTCTGGTACAGCAAAACATCTCAGTTTTTCCCTACATGCTCTGTCTTCTAATTCTATTATTTTTTTGAAACATCTCTTCTTTAGCAGTCTCTTATTCAACCAGCCTTTTCTTCATTTTGACATCTGATTTTTGTAGTTTTATCACCTCATGAGAATATCTGTTTAATGATTCTTCCATTTTTCCAGCCTTTGTTTTGAGTTGATATACTCCATCAGTGTTTAGTTTACTTTAATCAGTTCTAAGTACATTTGACTTATTTTTCCTCTAGGTTACTGGAAGTCATGTCTTACACCAAAGCTGGACCTTGCATTGTTTTTTGCTAAACAAATGCAGAATTCTTCCCAATCAGTGTTTTTCCTCATCTTTTTGATTTATTTATTTATTTGCCATTTGTTAAACGGGTTGCTCTGGCTAGCCAGGTACCCTTTTTCAGCAGAGACCTGAGGAGAAAAGCTCCACAGTATACATTTTACAATTAGTTACATACATCAAATGTCCACAGTACGCATTAAACAATTGGTTAGTAACTTTATTTACAAATGTGATTTACAAAAGTTTACAAATTTGAAAAGAGTATGCAAAAAGGAAGAAGAGTATAGATATTGAGCAAAAGATGTAAAGAGAGAAATCTTGGTTGATTTTCTTTTAGGTTCTCTGAATTTCTTTTTTTGCTGCCATCCAACCAATCCACTTACTAGTATATGAATCAAATGTAGATCTATTTAGTTTTTTGAAGTCATTACATTACTTTATAGACCCTCAGGCTTTGGGAACAGTACAATGGAGCAATTCCACTCACTTTGGGATTCTTCTATGACCTCAATTTTTTTTATTTTTATTTTATATCTCTGCTAACATCTTGTCTTTGAGATTCTAGCATTTTGGTATGATTTCTGGGAATCACTACGGAATACTGAAATTCCACAATCCCGAGACTCTGAATCCCAAGGACCAGAATCTCAAGATTGTGGAATCTCAAAACTTAAAAAAAAACAAAAAAAGTAAAACATACAACAAACTATTCTAACATGAATGCAGGGGGGCAAGTCCCCCTGCACCCCCAACATCCCCTGCAACTTAAATATACCAACTCCGAGACTGCACTACAGTGGAGTGAATGGCAAAGTTCCCATACCACACTGTACGGCAATCCCCATCCACTACGTTCGAGATTCCGCAATCTCGAGATTCTGGTCCTCAGGATTTAGAATTTCAGGATTGTGGAATTTCGGTACCCCATAGTGATCCCGATTTCTGATATACCTTTCCCCCATGAATGATTTCTATGTTGTGCTGGACTACAATAGTTCTTCCAGGTAACTCTGAAAATATGCAATTATTCATGAGCAAAAAATGTGTTTGCTTCTTGTTTTGGGGTCATTGATAATATCTCATCTGTTCTCACTTTATAACATGTTGTGGGGGCTTTAATCTTCTCAACAAACATCATTACTACAGAAAGTTCAGTTTCTCTCCAAGGTTTCAGGACATTTATTTGGTATAACTCTTCTGGTATTCTTTTTTCACCTCATAGTTCACTTATTTTTTCAACAATTTCAAAATGTCCTTGACAGTTTGCAAGAAACTTGTTTTCATTAGTGGGTCCTAACATAAGTACCTTATCTACTACTATGAATTATTTCAAATAAGCATTACTATATGCTTCTGTTGTGTCTCCTGTGCTCTCTTCATATGTTGTTCTTCTAGAGATGTGATGGTTCTTAGTCTGTCCTGTAGGTCTGTAAAATGTTCTACCAAAGCTTTAAAGGGGGTGTTTTCCTCCTCCCGTGTTTCTTTTTTTACTATATCTATCAAGACTCAAGGTTGCCTGCCCTATAGAAGTTCAAATGGTATATATCCATTTGAGGCCTGGGGTACTCCCCTTAAAGGAAAAAGAAGCTACGGAAGCAGTTAGTCATACATTTTCTCATTTACATCTATAAGCTTTTGTAACATAAATGCTAATGTTCTGTTAAAGAGCTTAACTAATTAATTTACCTGAGGGTTCCCTACAGTTGTTTTACTATGAAAAAAACTGACAAAGCCCAAAATAATTCCTAATCCAGAAAAAAATCATCAGTAGTTCTTTTCCTACAAACTTTGGATTATTTATTCATAGGTATTGCCTTGGGGAATGCTGTTGTATGATATTAGTGATTACCAGGCTATATTAGGTTAGTAGTTAGTTACTAGGCATGTAGTTCACAAGACCATTAAGAAATGTAGCTCAAATTCCCAGTTGCCCCAAATCATTGTTTGATTAAGTGACTTTCTCAAGGTCACACAGTAGACAAATGATGGTGGAAAGATTGAAACTCTGTACCCTTAGCTTAGAAAGCAGCTCTTTAACAAATCAGAGCTTCAGTTATCTGTACTATGAGACAAAGAAACAATAATATCTAACTTCTACAGGAATTGAACCAAAAACCTTCATTACCTGAAACCTCTAAGGCACTGCAATTGCATGCTGGTTTACATCAAAAGAACTGCTGCCCCTTACTCAATTTTAAAAAGGGACCTACAGTGTCCATTGCTTTTGTTTCAGAAGAGTATCAAAGGGCTCTTAAATCTTTGTTTGGGTGCTGCCATTTGACATTCTGAGCATATTATTCTTCATAACCAAGTCAATAAAACCTAACTAAATTTCTCCTTTTTGTCTTTTCCATTCCTAAATGACCACCCAAAATGTGTCCTTGTGTTAACTTCAACACAAGAGGTTTTTAAAGGCCCTGGAACTAATAACTGTCATAGTATCTGTTCTTTGTTCTTAGTAATCCTGTACAGAAGATCATTGCTTAGTCCAACGTTTGGGTATAAAGTGAACCAGTTCAGTTCCTTTTGTTCCCCATCAACTGTTATTACATTCTATCTAGTTGTCATAGTGCATTGTCATCCAAGTGAGCCTTTATAAAATTGATATGGTTTATGTTAAGGTCAGTCAGATAGTGTACTTTCCATCAGTATTCTGATGTGAACTAGAGGCTATGGTTTCTTCTGCTATTAACACAAGTACATGTTTTGAGTCCATGCTAGCTACTTGGTGGTATAAAAAATGGCTCTAGGTGATATGGTCAAATTGACTAATGTCAGCTAAAATGGACATGGGTGTTTGCCGGTGCAAAGTGGTTTGTGGGCCCAGCCTACTCCTACCTGTGCCACCCCACATAATAATAATGGTAGAATGACTCTATGCCCCCTTATTTGCCAATGTGTACCCATCATAAAATCCAGCAACCTTGGGTCAATAAGCTACTTGTTGGACAGTGTCCACATGCCCAGACTGGTTCACCACAATAGCTCTGTTTTGTAAAAGCTGGGCATAAACCAACCTGCCAAAAATGAACTAAGGATTGCCACACTGAATTCAGGTTCAGCGAAATTACACAGCTTGGAAATGGATGGCATAACGGTAAAGAGAAGACTAGATGTTATGCATATCCAGGCACAAGGTGGAAAGGCAAAGCAGCAAAGTCACTTGGCTTGGGATCCAGAATCTACAACTGTGGTTAGGGACAGTCTCCTGAAGACTGTGGGGGATGTCATCAGAACTAGTGACAGACTCATGGAAACAGATTCCAGTGTAAAGAGAGGGCAGTCTTCATAATATCAGTTTATGCCCCACAAAAGGTCTGTGATGGAAAAGGAAAAAAAGGATATTTTGACAACAGTTGCAGGATCTCCTGGATAAAGTGGGGCTAAATGAGTTGGTGTTGATAATGAGGGTGAGGTTGAATGCTCATATTGGGACACATGAAACAAGAAGGGAGGCTGCCTGGTTCACATGGGTGGGCAACAAGAATAAAGATGAAAGTCCATTTTTGCAAAGATTCCCCTAAACAGACAGTCAAGATCACATACAAGAGTGGCTGACATACAACTCAGGTAGTCTTTCTCCTAGGAAGGGAAAGCCATTGGGGTAAAATCAGAAATTGCAAAGCCATCCCTTATTGAAACAGTGAGTCCCTAGCATAAACCACTGGTAGCCACAATAATCTGCATGTAGAGGTCAAAGAAGTCTCTAAGGTCCACAGAAGTAGGTTGATGACTAGGAAGTAAACTGAAAGGAAAATTGCAGGGGTTCATGGAAATACTTGGCGATCTAGCACCTGAGAAAGAAGAGGAAAAAAATGAAGAGAACTGAAGAGGAATGGCAACAACTCAAAACAGTAGTTGAGAAAATGATAGAACAAATATGTAGTTGATCCAAGTATGGAAATAAGATACATTACGAAAGATGATGGTAGAATGCAGAATCTAGGAAGGTACCAAAAGAAAGCAGTGCAGGAAGAAGTGGGAGATAGAAAAGGCAGACTGGGCTAAGAATGAATACTGTTAGGCTAATAAGGTGGCAGTCACAGTGTCAAAGGGTGAGGCATCACAGAAAACCTATTAGCTTCTGGTAAATGACTCAGCAGATGACACAAAGTAGCTTTATCAGGTTGCAAGGCAACGACAAAAAGCTAAAGACAGTCAGGCACCATTCATAAAGATGCCAGCAACAATTTATATGTCAGTGCAGAAAATGTCAAAGGCAGATGGAAGGTGTACTTCAGGAAGCGTCTGAATGAAGAAACCCCCCCAAAGATACTGTACTGCCCCATGCACAGTCTATAATGAAAAAGGAAGAAAAACCTACCCTAGAAGAAGTATGACATGCACTAAGGAAAATGAAGTCTGGGAAAGCAACAGGCTCAGTTGAAGGAACAGCAGTTAAGATCAAGATGTTGGGTGCTTTTGGAGATAAATGACTTATGAGGTTACTTGTCACAGAGTGGAGAGAAAGATGTATTCAGATGACTAGAGAATAAGCATTCTAATGCCAGTGTACAAGAACAAAAGAGACATTCACAACTCTAGGCACTACAACTGTATTGCTGTATTGAATTCCTGTGACATATCAGGAAAGTGCTGGAGGGGGGTGACTTTTAAATGAATATGCAGAGTAGCAGAAATTAAGATGGGAAATGAGCAGTTCAGATTCAGATGAAGATGCAGTACAACTGACCTGAAATTTGCAGTGGGACAGATAGTGGAGAAGAAGTTGGAGATGGGAAACAGTCCAACTGAGCATTCTTAGATTTGGGGAAAGCATATGACAAGGTCTCAAGAAAGCTGATTTGGGCAATCTTGTGGTGGATCAAAGTCTTGGAAACATTGGCAGAATTAATAAAAGTTATGTACAAGGGCCCAGTCACATAAATATGAACAGTGTTCCGATTCTCAGGTGCATTCCCAGAAGGAGTGGATGTGCATCAGGGTTCAAATCTGAACCCACTGCTGTTCATACTGTTGATGGACTACATCATCAAAGAGGTTAGAGGGGACAGATCAACAAAGCTACTGTATGCAGATGATGTGGCACTATAAGCAGACTCTGAAGAGGATCGTCAATGGATTCCAGACTGGAAAGCAAAACTGAAGGCACATGGGATGAAACTAAGTACACACAAGTCAGTGGTCATGGCTACAAATACGGCAATCAGAAGAAGCTGGAAATTAAGACATAAAGGGAATAGTGAAACAGGTTAACAGTTTTAGGTATCTTAGAGGAGTGGTTGAGGAGCTAGATGTCTGAATAAGGAAGTCAAAGCTAGAATCAGAAGTACTGCAGCCAATAGGTATGACATTTCAGGGTACTGTGTGATAGAAGAGTACCAAAGACATTGGAAAGTAAGGTAAGGGAAGACCTGTGATAGTCAGATGTGATTGTCAAAGAATGTAAGAGAGTGGGTATGAATCGATAGAAATGGTGACAGCTGGCACAACACCCTGATCCCATGTAGAAATGGGGAGAAGGGGGCTCATGATGTTGATGAAATACAGGTACCTGTCTCTGTCCTTTATCTTGTTTATTCTATAAAAAAAGGCAACTCAGAAGTTATTTCCCTTGCTTTTATCATCAGAGTCTTGCTTCTGTCTGGCTGTTCACTTTGGTGTAGCAGAGACAAGCTTAAGATTGTTTAGGTTCTTATTTTCCTTCTTTCATCAGCATGATATGCATTTATCCTTTCCCAGTTTCCACACCTACTTCACTTAGGGTATTCTTAATTAGGTGTTCGTCCTTGTGTTTGTGTGAGTTTTGTTTACCAGATTTGCCTGACTGGGTTTACTGCAAAACCCTCCTCAATGGAGGCCCAGGGAGTATTACATTGAACAGATTTTGCAACGGTTCAGTGAAAAAAGCAGAGTTTATACATTTAGTAGTTAACAATTCAACACTATCACATTTCACAGGCAAGATTTCAAGCACGGTTTCTTGGTCAGCACAAATAACTTTTTCAGGCATAGTGCTGTTGTTAGTAATTGTGCATCACTTTGGTATATAATTTTCTAGAATATTTCAAACAAACCAGCCCAGATGGTGCCATTTTCATTTTTTTACATGCAAAGCAACGTACTTAGGTGAAGGCTTAATCTTAGACATTGGTGTATAGAAGTCTGGTATAAGGTTTGTTGAAAACTCATTTAGTTGGAAAGGTTTTGCGTGAATGTTAATTTCTGTGAATCCCATATGGTTGACTTTAGTTTTATATATTGCAAGTAAGTAGGAGTGTGATGGAAAATTAATATTTGAATGAAAAGGTGGTGGTTGTGAAGATGTGCTAGACTGTGCTATATCATTTTGTGTGTATGTGCAAATGCTTGTGGGTTAGAGTAAGGGTTAGGTAAGGGGACAGATTCAGTGTTGAGCATGTTGTATGTGATTGTGTCCTTTTGTCTTGTGTAGGGCCACTGTTAGGGAAAGGGCTTTTAGTAACATACTGGTTAGGGTTAGTGTTGGGGCAGAGGTAGGATTAGGGTTATGGTTATGGTTTACACATATGAGTAAGGTGGTGCAGGGGAACATCAACAGGAAATACTTAAAAGAACAAATATTGATAAGATCAAGTCACACCAATGAGGCTTTTAACACCATCATACTGAGAGTAAGTTTAAAGGTTGCATTTTCCCAAATACGATTTGCTTAAGAGTTCAGGAAATGTTTCTGAGGTGTTAAAAATACTTGATCCCTCAAAATCTATGAGTTACTTTCTTACAGAAGACAACTGGAATGGCATTCAATGGGGAATAGTATGCATTATCCACCAGTATGCAACAAATCACAAAACAGCTTTCTGATATGCCAGTCAGGAATAAGGGATTTGCTAATCTCTCTCTTTCTTTACCGTACCACTATAACAAAAATTGGAAGAGGCTCTTGGTCTAATGGGACCTCAAAGAAAATACAAAACTTTCCTGTTGCATCTCATGAGTAATCAAGAAGGGAGACTTTTAGAAAAATGTAAAAAAAAACTTTGTATATAAGATAGATTTAGCCAGTAAAGTTTTCAACTCCATAAGGAGATCCCTGCCAGAACACTATATCTCAGAACAGACATCAGAGTGTAAACTATCATAGTTGCAGTGCCTGGGTGTATTATGATCAACAGGAAAATGAGACTGGAAATGTACTGTAGGTCTAAAATTTGATCAGGCAAGCTATTTGAGATGGGTTAACATAATTCTTGATGGCACTTAAAGCCTTGTCTGCATTCCAGATAACCCAAGCTCAAACAGCATCGCAGGCAATGGAAGAGCTAAGGTGGGGAGCATAAGTAGTAGAGGGGAAATGAGTAGTTATGATTCACCCATCGTAGAGGGAGGGTACAACTGCTTTCTGACTGGCTCTACTGCTGTCCTGGTGCTAAGGGCAGAGGTCCAGGACCATGGAAAGCAGGAGTCAGCAGTGAGAGGGACCTGAGCTGCCACTATCCAAGCCAGTAAAGGTAGCCCTTGTTTGAACATGAGAAGGAGCATGCATACTCCAATAGCCGAATATTGGTAGTCCCCGCAGTGATGAAGGTACTCATGTCAATGCTAGGGGGAGAGTTAAGGCTTAAACAGAAATGTCCCCATTGCTCACATCTTAATAAAACACAAATCCGCTGAGTGAGATCTTTCTTAACCAGCCTGGGCATGACCAAAAGGTCTGTGTCCTCAACCCCAAATCAAATAAACAAAAAAGGGTTAAGGATGTCCTAAGGGACTATAACTGAAGCCTTTTTGGAGTAAGCTGGGAGTGGTGGAACTCCTTCCCTTTTTATTGTTTAAAAACATTTTATTCCATTTCTGATGTTATTGTTTGCTTCTCCCTAAATTCTTTCTAGCTTTTTACTCCTATTGGATAGGCTGACATGTACAAGCTGTAGTACACCTAATAAAAAGCAGTGGACACTGCTCCATATTAGCTTTATGTCAATATTGAGTGTTTTCATCATACAATAGACTTCTTCAGATCAAGTTCATATTAACTGTTTGCTCTGTTATATAACAGGAGGCAGACTGAAATATGAGGTTCTAGGCATGGCAGGAACTGGAAGTGGATTAAGGCTATTGTTAGATGACAACCAATCGGAGACTGCCTCTTGCTAGGTTTATAAATATTTGTATGCTAAGAGCACTTGGTGTCTCATGATTAGAACCAAATGTCCAATTAGGGAGCCAACATTTTTAGCCAATGGGTGAGATAAAAAAGAACAACCTAATATGTGTTTCACCTTTGATTATTCCTGAGAACCTTCAGACTTCATCCATCCATTCCCTTTAGTGTTCACTATCTTTGCTACCTTAATAATATGATCCTCAAGAGAGCTTACCCCCATACAGTACCAGGTAATCCCTAGTAAAAGGAAACAACAGGAATAGACTCATAAGGAAAGGCCTGATGATCAGCAGGCCCTGGGGTAAAAAGCATAAAGACAAAAGATATGATGAATCCACTGTACGCTTGCTTCACTTGTCTCACTATGCATTTGTCTCTTTATCTTTCGGTTGCTGAAAAATCCATTTCTGCAGCCAGCTCTGGTGGCATACAGTGCTAAAACTCTGATTATGGTCCAGGTGGTCCAAGTTCAGATAGTGTCTCAGACACTTGACAGAAATGGCAGGGAGGTTGGGCATGTCCATTTAAGCGGCCATGAATGTGGTATACCAAGCTGCTGACTGGTAGTAGTATTCATTGTGCAAGTGTACGGGAGCATGCACTTGTATAGGGAAAGGCCCTGTAGTTACCACAGTTATGCAGGTCAGAAGAAGGCACTGTGCTAACTACAGTTACGTGAGTCACATGTCCCCCAACCCAGGGAGATATTAAGCCAAAATGATTACAAATATCCTCAGTGCCAGGTTGGAAATGTGTTTACAAGCCACCCTCATAGCTGCCTAAATGATGGTCACTCAGACAGTTCTGAAAAAATGAGCTTATCCATTTGGGAAGTTTTGATGTTTGGCAGGTATGGAGAGAAAAATCATGAGGGAAAAAGCAAGACTGCAAAAGGAATGAAGTTTATTCATCTGACAATGAAAAGGGATGAGTGTCATCAAGGAGATGAACCCTCAACCCAGAGGCATAAAATAGGAATGCCTTCAAGTTGTGCGTCCTTAAGCATTCTGTGTCATTGCAGGCAGAGGAGAAAAAAGGTTATATGTTTTTATAAGACTGACTCTTCCAAATGTAAATGTCCAGAACACTGTCAGTCTCAAAATAAATTCACTGAGACATAAAATAATGTTGTCACAAGTTTATTTGGCCAGAACATAATTAACTGCTTGAATGAAACATTGCAAAAGCAAATCTAAAATGGCTGACTAAGAAGGACTGATTAAATAAAAAGAAAATCGGTACTTTCTCAGCCAAGGTGTTACATTTTGCAATATTTTCCAATCATAATTCACCACTCTAAACTGACATAAAAAGAATGCAATTATTTATTATTTTGTCACTTGAATGACAGTTCTGATAGTAACATTTCAGAAGCTTGTCTTTATTTCTATGCATGTTTCCCATGATCTCATGTTGCAACACTCAGCAATTATGCCCTTACAGAATTCATAATAAAAGAAGGTTAAAACACAATGACAGGCTGTTTCACATTTCTCTCTATTTTACTTAAGCAATGTTCCATAATACTTTTTTATTTATAACATATAAATCATAGCCATGATTTTATTTAGACTTGCAATATACTGTTGCAGCGCAACTCACAGAACATGTTACTTCTGGCATAACTTGCTCAGAAGTAATGTCTAAAATAATTCTCAAAGAATACAAATATATTTTCTGCCTAGTTTGCTTAGAAGCAATATAATTTTATGTTTTATCCACTTAACAATATATATATATATATATATATATATATATATATATATATATATATGTGTGTGTGTGTGTGTGTATATACGTGTTTGTGTGTATGTATAAATGAATGTTTATCCTTATACTAAAAATTCATTATATTGAAAGGCAACTGATTGAACACAACTGGTTAAAAAGATAGAACATTATTTTTTACAGGGGAAAAGCCTCCACCCAGCCCCCCTCCCCTTACTAATTATACATATATCAACATCAAGATTGCAGAGCAGTGGAGAAAAGACAAGTTCCCTGATCCCCACTGCACTGCAGTCTCGCACAGAAAAAAAGCCAGAACATTTGATCAGTGTACCTGCTTTTTTTCCATTCAACAAATGGAACATTCAACCAGTTATCAGTAACCTATATATAGCTATATTTCTGTATATCTGTATTTATATCTATTCATTTATATATATATATCTACCTCTCTCTCTTTATATATATATATATATATATATATATATATATATATATATATATTATATGTATGTATAGAGAAATAGAAAATATTTACATAAAGTCACACTAATCAAGCTTTGTAACGGTCAGAGTGGGTATAAGTTTGATAACTAAACCTATGAACCTTTAAAAAGGAGAGAAGTCTGGAGAAGTGTATAGGGAAGTGTATGGAGAAAAAGTAGACATAGAGACTTAGGAGACATATTTCCGCAGATCTCTGAGAGGTTGTGTCACACAAGCATGGATGTCAAAGGATAGAAACAGAGGGATGAGGTAAGGAATAGAGGAAGTGGGCTGCACCATGGCTTAGTGAGAAACAAATAGGTTAATTAAACAAGATAACAGGAAAAAGGTGAGAAAGGGAAGGTTAATAAGAGACATTAAAAAAGAGATTTCAGTGTGTCCATTAAGGTTCAGATGGAATTCTTTAAGCTGGAAGACAGTTTTAGCAGTGGAGCAGAGTGAGATAGAGGGGCAGGACTCCTGCAGGAGTTCCACAAACTATGATAAATACAGTGGTAATCATCCTACTGAAATGGAAAGGGGACAAGGTGTAGCCAATAAGATATAGCTCCATATCACTTCTAACATTTTACTAAGGTGTAGAAAGGGCTCTGTTCATTTCATGGAAAGTTCGCAAGTTTTTTTTTTTTTTTTTTTTTTGTAAAAGGGAGGAGCTTTGCCTCTGTGGATTACTGAAGAATACTGGTTAGCTTGCCAAAATAATTAGAAACTGAGCAGAATTATACTTGGGGCAGTATTTGACATTATATAGGCATTTCAGTAATTTTAGTGGAGGGTTATGTTTTATTTCTTGGGAATAAACTGGGGCACAGATCTATGAAAAGGGGTTATGGCAAGTCACAATTTTTGTTGAATGGATTGGTGACTAATAGGATAAAGCAAGAATGATATACATGTGAAGGGTGCTTGCAATAGAAGTTTTAATGAGGATGGTAAGGAAAGGCTTAAAATGTTTTTGGGGAAGAGAAGCAGTTAGAGAGCATTTGTGTATTTACAGTTTATTGTGGTTTATGTATGATTAAATGTATGTTGTGAAGTATTTCAGACCGCACACACACACACACACACACACACACACACACACACACACACACACACACACACACACACAATAACATTGAAATATTCTTTCTGTATATACTTGCTAGATTTAATTCATGTAGTAGGTAAATTGGACCATTATTCTTACTACTGAAAAGAAGAAGCACACAAAACCAACATGAATTACAACCAACAAATATGGAAGGAGCACATTCAATACAAATATTAATGGGTAGCTTGAAATACTAAACAGCATACATTTATTTCCTAGAAACATCTTAGCCATATTGTAAAAGAAAAAAAGGGAATGCCAGTTAATACTGCAAATAGAGAATTTGTTTACTGTGGATTTAAAGAAAATAAACAGAGCTTCAATTCAGGAACATTTACTGCTGTGTAACATTTATTGATTCCTGGTCAGTGTAAGATATGGCTAGGAGCACATTGGATGCTGTTCACTGTTGTTTTCATGTCGTACATTCAGTGAATATTTAACAAGTGTTACATGAAAGCTGATTTATGATACTTTGGTTCATAGGTTCATAGATTAGTACTAGACTAACTGCCCTTGCGAGCCATTTTAAGCCTAGCCAATTGTCCCTTGTGAGACTCAAACCCTGCACGTTGTGTTTGTAAGGCAAACACCTTAACCATTAGGCCACGCTCCCAACCCTTGGCTTCCTGTATGCTCCTTGGTTTTATTAAGTTAACCATTCTGAATCAGGTGCCTTATCAGAGTGAATAGAGCAACATACTTGTCATGGGCAGGACTAGGAAGACTGGTCAACTCTGACAAGGACAATTTATAGCTCCTCTACTCTTTGTTATTGACTTCTTCTACATCCTCCAGATCTACTGTCAGTTTTCACAAATGAAATATAATCTTAATGTTTCATCCTGAGGAGAGGAGAAAGGAAGCATTTATATCATACAGACAGAGCAGGATCCTGGTCAACTGAGGCCCTAGGCAAGGTAATGGACCCCCCCCCCACCCACCCACAGCCATTCCAGTGCCTCATTACTTGGCTATTTCTCCTCACTTACCATAAACACTGTTCAAACCCGCCAATGTGCACACTATTTTCTTCTTTACTATTGCAATGATTATAGATATTTAGATGTAATTTAACATTTTTATTTCAAATTTTATAGCAGAAACACTTATAGCTATTTGCTAAACAAAACATTACATTCTCACAATGAAAAGAGACATAACATGAACAACAATAAACTTCTCTGGCCTTGAAACTCACATTAATTGAAAATGCATTGAAACTCACATTCATAGAAAATGCAGATTAAGTTTACCTTTGGGCTGTTTTCACATCATGGGCCTCTTGCATGCATTTTTAGGACTATGCATACATGATATATTCTTTGATTCACTTTCCTGGTTATATTAAATTATATTTCTTGTATAATACAGCACTACTTGTTAGAGTGTGTTTTAAATTTTTAGTTTTGAGCATTTTTCCAGTAAGCAATGAAACAAAATATATGAAGCAGTAATGACAAAACTACCCATTTCAGAACATTTCAATCATAAATTGCTATTCAGACTTCTGTCAATGCAATCTGCCAATATTGGTCAATATGTACAATCTCTGCAGAAATAAAAGTCATCTGAATAATTCCACATTAAAGATAAATGTAACTAATATAAAGAGGTTAATAGCTTTGCATTTCACTGTTTCATCTTCAAATTCAGTGCCTTCTGCCCATGAAGAATAAATTGCTTACCTAAACCTTGTCACCACAATAAACAGAACATGCCGGAGGGATAGATTCCTGTCCCAGAGACTTCTCATACTCTGGAATAAACTACCTATCTATATCAAACAAAGCTCCTCATTAGCACTCTTTAAGAAAAATCTTGATGATTTGATGGGAAATTGGAAATTCATCCCGGGGATCACCTCTGTGGCTCTGCTCAACAGTGGCACAGGAAAATAATTTTCTTGGGTGGCAAAAGCCAGGGTACCTTTTTAGCTGGGCTTGAATAGGTCCCAGGGCCGATAGCCTATTACCTACCTATGAACCTATGAACCTATGGTGAGCTGGTAATACTGCAGTAGGGAATGGCTGGCAAGCCAACAACTGGTTCATCGTTACTAGGCATCTCATCAAAAGGAGAACACATTTGGGAGTGCAGCACCACCATCCCCCCTTATGCTCCACAGTAGTGTCAGTAATCAATCTACCTGCTGATTGAAGAGATCGCACAACCTTCTGCACCAAAAGAAAGTGTGCTACCTGTTGCAGTACTGACACCGAACAACACAACTTTGAAAGTCTATTACTGACATTGCCAGACTGTAATCCTTAGTGATTAGCAAAATAAATGAATAAATAAATAACTAAATAAATAAATAAATAAATAAATAAATAAATAAATAATTGAATAAAAGTAAATGAGACCTGGCAGTTAGTGTGGAGGTTAAAGCCACTTACCTGTCCTTGATTATTAAGGTTCAGAGTCTGACTCTGAGCAGAGTCACTTAATTAGACAGTGTCCCTAACTGGGGCATTAGACATGCACATACACACACACACACACACACACACACACACACACACACACACACACATACACACACACACACAAACACACGATTGTACACTCACCAGAATGGATTTGTGCTCTTACTGTATCTTACCTGATCCTGTTGCTGTGTATTTCTGTTGTTCTGTATATATACTCTGATGTGTATATAGCCATATCTGTGCAATGTTAACACCTTCTACAGCTCCCTCATTTAGGGATATCAGGGTGCTGTCCTAATGAAGAGGTTTCTGGGGCTTCCGGTAAGAAAGTTCTCCCATGAGGTCCTAATACTTGCTGTGCTGTGTTTAGGGATCCTGCAGGGGTTCTTTTTACTTAATTTTTTATTTTATTTCTATTTCATTTTTACAATGAAGCTGGGGCACCCAGCCAGCATGGGCCCTATGCAGCTGCCTAGGCTACCTAGTGCTGGATATGGCACTGCATGTAGAGTCTTTCAATGCAGTGGCAAATATTAAACTGGTAAGCTTACAGAAATGTTGAAAAATGAAGTATTATTTTAAAAATATTACATTTCTTCAGCAGAAAAGTATATAGGACATCTATGCTAATATTTGTCTTGCACTGCACATTTTTTAACTGTGTTTATTATTTGGCTAAAGTAGACTACATGTTCAAGAAACAAAAGGAACAAATGACAGTAACACAATGGAATAACGATGAGTGTTAGGATGAGCTGAATATGAGAAGACCAGTTTTATATACACAGACGTGTGGGTGTGTGTGTGTGTGTGTGTGTGTGTGTGTGTGTGTGTGTGTGTGTGTGTGTGTGTGTGTGTGTGTGTGTGTGTGTGTGTGTGTGTGTGTGTGTGTGTGTGTGCGCATGTGTGTGTGCATGTGTGCGTGTGTGCATTTGTGTGTGTGTGTGTGTGTGTGTGTGCTTGAGCTTGTGAGCAAGTGTGTCTATATGTGTGTGTAAGTGTGTGTCTGCATGTGCACGTCATCTTTGTGTGTGTGTGTGTGTGTGTATGTGTGTGTGTGTTTGTGTGTGTGTGGGTGCATGCACACGTGTGCGTGTGTGTGTGTGTGTGTGTGTGTGTGTGTGTGTGTGTGTGTGTGTATATGTGTAGAAAAGTGGTATTTTGATATTTGTTGGAAGTAATGGCACTATGATCAGAGTGTACGTGTATATGTGCGTGTGTGTATGTCTGTGTGTGTGTGCGTGCATGCGTGCATGCGTGTGTGTGTGTGTGTGTGTGTGTGTGTGTGTGTGTGTGTGTGTGTACACCTGTTGATATAAATGGTGGTGTGAATGAACATAGTGTATGTGGCTACATGTCATAATGTAACACCATTGCTACTAAAAGCCAATCTGGATATTTGACATTTATAATTTAGAAGGTTGCTTCATAAACTGCTATTCTCCTTTTCTTGTTTCTGTTGTCCATCAAGAGGGGCTGTGCCATTCCTGAAAAAATATATCCGTCTAGATAGAGCAATAGTAGCTGTACCAGCTGTAGCTATTTTGATAAATGCATCCAGTGTATTACTGCAAAGTCTTGCATACTTGTAGCATGACTACACATGCCAGCTCATGTGGAGCAGTCATTAGCCTCCCAGGGAAGACTTAGTAGTTGAACTCAAGATTTACTGCCCTGGCCTCCACCTGAATTTAGCAAGACTGCTTGGCTAGGGCTGAGGAGAGTCCTGCAGATCTTCCCATGTCAGGTAGGAACACTGGAAAGCCCAGACTTTGGATGGTTCTATTCTGTCCAATGACTTGTAAGATTTATCTTTTTGGGTACAACAGCAAACTCTTTAGGAGTAAGGTGTGACACCTGAATTTTGTTTGACGTGTGACCTAAAAACAAAGAGGTGATCAAGTCAATAACAACTTTTAGCAGTTTACAGTAAGTGTATAAATGCTTCAGTAGAAAACTTTGGTCAAGTTGTGTAGAATGCCACCCTGAATGGAACTGCGGAGGCAAGAACTAGAACTGAATAATTATTTTAAACCTTCACAATTAGGACATAATTCATTAACATTGTGAGTATGGCATCTATAATATGTCTAGTCCAAATCACAGACTGAAATGGATTAGACATATATTTCTTTTGAATTGACTCAAGCCAGGCATGAGGCACTTTTACATGATCCTTATTAATGAATGGAAGGTTTGAAATGGAATATAAATTGTACAGATCTTCAGCATACAGTGTTAATTTTGTAGAACTGCTGTAACCTAATAACGTAGATGAATAAACATCAGACTCAAGAGAGGAATAATAATAGATAAAAAGACTTTAAGCAAGTCATTTCTGACTTGATAGGAGAGAGGTTCAGTTTACATATAGGGCTGATATAAGCCTTAACCTAATGAAATAAATCCTGAGTAATCAACCAAGCAAAACTCATTTGAAAACTAAGAGAGTATGGTACACACATATATATTACTTCTTTATGATTTTCAATTTTCACTATCTCACTTGACTATTATCATTTGTTTTTATTTTGAAAATGTTTACTTTTGGTATCCTGCCAGTCTAATCATTTTCTCTAAAGTGTGTGCCCTGGATTGGTGTTGATATATAAATTCTTGTGAAGTAATCTGTCTTCTTTCAATTGATATGTGGTATCTTTCATTAGCAAACAGTTCTATGTGAGTACACCAGATATGAAGAAATCCTTCCTCTAGGCTATAATATAATAAGAAATGTTAGATTAGAAGGGTTGTATTATTTTATAAAAAAAAAATCATAAAAGTCATCAGATACCTGTATAGTATCCCAGTTTTCTTGATGCAGAAATAACTATCACCCCCCAACCTTAACAAGCCCAAGTTCATTTGCATCACCCCTATTTATATTCTCCCAGGAAGCAATATTCAACTCAAGTCAACCCCAGTCAAACTACCGCCCCAGCACCAACTACTGACAACAACAATGACCCCACAGCCAATAAACTTAACACACATTTTAGTCATCTCATCAAAATTTAATAGAAACTAATTCACTCTCTTTCCTCATCATCTCTACCATCCAAACTCACAACATCTCTTTTTTTTCCTTTCAGCCAATACCTACCTCGACTATCAAAAAATACCTCCTAAAACTAAAAATCTGCCATTCTAGTACCTCAAAATATCAGTCAGTGCCCTGACATACCCAATTTCAATACTCATAAATTTCTATTACTGAAAATTATGTCCCATCTGTCTGGAAAAAAAAATCACACATCATACCACTTCACAAGGGTGGATCAGCCACCGAATTCTGCAACTATTGTCTCATAGCAATTCTTCCACCTCTGTAAAAGATATTAGAAAAATGTATGTATTCCCAACTATTAACCAACTTCACCACCACCAACAATCTACTCTCCCCACACAACACAGTTTTCGGACACACAACAGCAAAGCAAGAGCCCTGGTTAGCTTCTTAGAAACCTAGTATCATCCTTTTCTTGGGCTTGCAACAGACACAGTATTTCACCAAGTACTAAATAATAAACTCTTTCTTATCCATATCTCACTCAGCTCTTTCTTGGTTCTATAGGTATCTCTCCAACAGACAACAGACCGTAAAATGGAATCATGACCTTTCTCCTTCCTTCCTTCCTGTAAATGTCAAAGAAACACACAATGGAAAGTTGAGAAGAACTAAGTAAACTCTAAAAAGCATCAAAGCATCAAAAACAAAACAACTCTGTTCTTCCACAACGAAAACTCTTTATTAAGTCTAGAAGTAAAATAAAATAAAACTCGATGAGATTCTTGACTCTAAAAAGTTTTCTAATAACTGGTAACTTTTCCAACAATAAAAAATAAGTGCTTCAGCAAACAGTATTCTTTAGATCGTAAAACATAGTCTTTAATCCATTAATTTAAACATAGGTGTGAGCAATCAAACTCTCTTCCTCATTTGCTGCCCTTGCAAGACTGGTCTTAAAGGGAACACTCCATTTAATCCAGGTGTTCTATATGCTTGCAAGTCTGAAATCCATTTTATCTCGGCAATTTCAGTTAAATTACGTAAATCCCCTAGTCTTGGATTTCATTTAAAATCTTCAATGCCATAAAATAAAAACTGTGTCCAGAAAAACTCATATGTTGTGATAAGGCATTATTATTATTATTATTATTATTATTATTATTATTATTATTATTATTATTAAAGCATATAGTTATAGCAGGTGCCTACATCCCACCAGGAAACAACATTAACACTATGGAGAACCTGCTATACTGGATGTCTACCTCCCATCCACAAGAGACCATACTCTTAGGAGATTTTAATATTGACTGGTCTGACTGCACCAAATACAGTTCCTCTACCCATATTAATCTTCATGGGTTTGCCCAAATCATAGACACCCCCACAAGAGTCGATAAGAAAACCAAATGGCAATCCATCTTAGATTAGATACTTCTGTCTGACCACACCTTAGCACACCAATCAGGCTGCCTACCTGACAATTTAAGCAATCACCAACCAACCTACCTTATTAGGAATAAATCTCAACATTGTAACCAACCCATCCTTAAAATAGTTCACAACAAAAAGAACTTCAAATCCAAGGACCTAAACAATGAACTAAAACACTGTGACTGGTCTCCCCTAAAACACCTACCCCTAGATGAAGCGGTAGACTACTTTAACTCAACCTTTCTCAAAATTAAACCGTCATGCACCAGCCCGAACCATCAGAGTTAAGACTAACTATGCCCCTTGGTTAACAAAATAAACTAAAACCATAATGAAGAACAGAGATAGAGCTTGGGCTCAATATCATAAAATTAAAACCACTACCACAAAAAAAACTACTTAGCACTCTGGAATAAGACCAAAAAACTTATAAAACTTGAAAAAACCAATTACTACAAAATCCTTACGAGAAAAACACGCTCACAACCCTCAGAAATTCTGGGCCTCAGTAAATAACTTACTGCACCCAGGTAAAACCAGCACTCCCACACCCATAGTACCAACCGTCAAAGAGGACATCCCCTACCCAATTCAACAGATTCTTTACCGAAACAGTCCTAGCCCTATCTAACACCACATCTTCTCCAACCCCTACTATCCCTATTACACAACAAACTCCCTCTAGCTTTTCCTTCTCTCCAGCACCTACACAGTATTACTAAACTCCTCAAAAAACTAAAACCTACCATGCTGTCTGCTGACAAACTTCACACTGATTTCCTTCAACTGTCAGCTGATACCATATCTTACCTGTCATGTCTATCCTCATAAATTTATCCATATCTGAATGCAAAGTACCTAACCTGTGGAAAATATCTCATAATATTCCACTCCACAAAGGCGGCAACTCCCTTGAGCTCACCAACTACCACCCAATCGCAATTTTATCACCTTTATCAAAAATACTAGAAAGAGTAATACATACACAACTAATGCAATACCTCCTAAAAATAACCTTATATCATCATCTCAACATGGGTTTTGACCCTCCCATAGTACCACAACAGCCCTACTGTCATATACCAACATAGTCAACACCCATAGAAACAACAGACTTTTTGTATCCTCTGTATTCTTAGACTTATCTAAAGCCTTTGAAATGGTGAACCACAGAATGCTTCTCAAAACTCTATCTACCCTTAACCTAAACTCCCTCACTATATCATGATTCAGCAGCTATTTATCAGGCTGACAACAAGCAGTTCTTTGGCAGGACCAACTATCCTCCCTTCTACCTGTATCCATTAGGAGTCCCTCAAGGTTCCATTCTTGGTCCTTTACTATTCTCCATATTTACAAATCAGATAGCTGCATATTCTCCCTCTGCCTCTATAGTGCAATATGTTGATGACACTACTATCATATGCGCCGCCCCAACCTTAAGCAAACTTCAAACAATAACACAATACAACTTTACTCTGGTTGAAGCATGGTTTTCTAGCATACTCAATCCCAAAAAAACAAAACTAATTATCTTCAGTCCTGGTAGATCTCCTGCACTAAACAATGATTTCACCATAAACTCCAAGGATAATACCTCAATCACCCCAACAGCACACACTAAACTCCTAGGAGTAGTAATCAATAACAATCTCAAATTTGATGTAGAGATAACCCAAACAATCAAAAAAGTGCACAAAAAGCTTGGTCTCTTGTATAGGAACAAGCAATTCATGACCAATTATACCAAAGCCACTACTGCAAGAACTCACCTATTATCCACCCTACTATATGCTTCCCCAATCCTGACTAATCTTCGCCACAGTGAACAAAACAGAATGGCATCTTGCTATAACAAGAATGCCAAGTTTGCTACAGGTGCTTCTAATAGAGCCCATCACTTTCTTTCCCTCAAATAGCTCAACTGGCTTGAGTTGCCCCAACTACTTCTTACTACTCAACTCTCCACAGCCCACAAACTGTACTACCTCCCTGACAAATGAGTTACAGCACAATGACACTAAATATAAAGAACCAACTGATATTGCCAACATCCTGGCAGATAGGTTCAGTGCTAACTTTACCCCCCCACCCCCTAAAGGGCCCATCTTTATACCAGAAGAATGCAAAGTTCCTGTAATCACGGCTGCACAGGTAAAAACTTCACTCTCCAAAGCCAAGAACACAGCATCCATGGGACCTGACAACATCCCAGGCTGCCTTCTACATGAACTACAGAATGAACTGGCACCCCACCTAAGTACCATGTTCAATCATAGCCTCACCTCAGGCTTTGTGCCCATTGAATGGCGCACCATGACAGTTATCCCACTCCACAAAGGGGGGGGGGCCACAACAGACCCCGGGAACTACCGCCCCATTAGCCTGACGAGTCTCATCTGCAAGGCCATGGAACATATCATCATGGAACTCATAAACAAAGACATTGGAGATCTCCAAACCCTGGACCCCACACAGTTTGGATTTGTAAAAGGCAGATCATGTCTCCTAAACCTGATAGACTTCTTTGAAGTAGTCACCAAGGCCATGGATGAGGGTAAGGTGGTTCACACAGCCTATCTAGATCTTGCCAAGGCATTTGACACCATTCCCCACTCTGGAATTATAGATAAACTCACTAAACTAGGTATAAATCTCTATGTCACAAGATGGGTTGCCAACTGGCTTACTGAAAGAACCCACACTGTGAAAGTAGCAGACTCCAAATCAGACTTCAGACCAGTGACAAGTGGAGTACCACAGGGTTCAGTCCTGGGTCCTCTCCTGTTTGGTATCTACTTCTCTGAAGTATAGGCTAACACAGAAGGTCTTTGGCTAACTAAATTCGCAGATGACTGCAAACTAGGAGCCATAATTGAAACTCCTAACGATGTGGACATCCTACAAAAGGGCCTCACTGAGACAGATGCCTGGTGTCAAAGACATGGTCTCAAGCTCAATGCCAAAAAGTGCATTGTCATCCCCTTTGGTAAAAATTCTGTACCCATGAACTACCACATAGGCAGTAGTCTACTTAACACCGAAAGTGTGATAAGAGACCTTGGGACACATGTGGACAGTAGTCTCTACTTTGATAATCACATTGCCAAAGTGGTCAGGAAATCCTTCTACATGGCACACCTCATCAAAAGGTTTCTCATCCAGAAAAAAAGAGGTCATTGTTCCCCTCTACTCATCACTCATTAGACCCATTATAGAGTACAACACCCCTTTTGGTATGTACCTCACAAGACATCTACAACAACTAGAAAGGCCACAAAAATACCTCACAAAGAGGATTACTGGCCTCAAACAGATGCCTTACACAGACCGTCTCAAAAAACTCCAGCTTTACTCCATCACATATCGCCTACTGAGAGGCGATCTCTGCCTAACATACAAAGCTATGTCAAACCCAGAGCTGTTGGACATGCTTCACTTAAAGAAATCCCAATCCCTCCGAGCTACACGCTGTAGGGACCTAAACCTTGTCACCACAATAAACAGAACATGCTGGAGGGATAGATTCCTGTCCCAGAGACTTCCCATACTCTGGAACAGACTACCTATCTATGTCAAACAGAGCTCCTCATTAGCACTCTTCAAGAAAAATCTTGATGATTGGATGGGTAATAGGAAATTCACCCCGGGGATCACTTCTGTGGTTCTGCTTGACAGGGGCACAGGAAAATAATTTTCTTGGGTGGCGAAAGCCAGGGTACATTTTTGGCTAGGCTTGTATAGGCCCTAGGGCCAATAGCCTAGTACCTACCTATGAACCTATGAACCTATGAACCCTACACCACCACCTGAGCCTTAAGATCAACAGACCGAAATCTCATAAATGTCATCAAGCATAAGAATGAAGCAGGTAAAACTCTCTTTGCCTGTACAATAGTAAAAATCTGAAACTCACTTCCAAATCACATAACTTCTACAAGTTCTGCTCCACAATTTAAGAAACTACTCAAAACCCACTATTTTAACAATTGGCTGTGCCCATGTGCCTCCCCAGGCTAATCCACTACATTGCAGTGATGCAAGGATTCTGCCAAAGATCACCTAGTAGTGCCTAACCTCTGAATATGTATTCTTACCTAACAATGCTTTATTCTGATGGTATTGACGTATGTCTTTCAAGAAATGTTAAATATGTTCCTATATACTATTTGTATGCCTTAAGAATATGGTGATGTATTTTTACATATGTCTGTGAAGAAATGTTAAATATGTTCTTATACAATATTAGTATGCATTAAGAATACGGTGTTGTATTTTTATAAAATGTATTTGTTAGCATTGTTTTAAATGGAGCTTTTCTCCCCGGGCCTCTGCTGAAAATGGACCTGTGTCCAATCGGACTTTTCCGGTCATCAAATGTAAAATAAAATAAAATAAATAAATTATTCTTATTCTTTAGCCATATATCACTAAGATGTCACATAATTCTCACTTTAAAAGGACAGTTGGTCTTTCCAAAATAAAAACTTAAGCAGACTTTGCATGTTGCAACATAAGTCACGTTTTGTGTATTACAGTCCCTATAACTATTCAGTTTATACTCCCTCTTACTAACAGGGTGTTGAAATGTATTACTTGTGTTTATATAATCATAAGCTTTGCATGCCCTACATTTAAATGTACCTTTTCTCTTGGTTACGTCCATTTTTCTAATATTTCTTTCTCAGCAGAGTAGCTGTTTCAGATTTTTTCTATTCTTGAAACAAAACTTTGGGCATCTCCTACTATATTCCTAATTTCTTCATCTCCTGTTAGAATTTTCCAGTTATTCTTACCTGTCATATAGCTTGGCTATATGTAAGTATACATCTTGTTGACTCATTTCTGTTAAATACATGTATATTTCCTTTATCTTCACTTTCCCGAAGGAAATATGTCTTTCCTTTAGTCTCTCTCATTTTCTTAACCTCCAAAGCTCCTTCATTGATCTCATTTAATTTATATCCTGTTGTAAAGTTGCTGCTTTATGTTCATCAATTCCTTTTCATAATCATATTCATTAGTGCATAATCTAGAGCTTCTTAGGAATTGTTCTTTTATTACTTGAGGAAATATATGCCTATGATGCATACTATCTCAATGCAAAAGATGATTCTTGCAGCATTGTTTCCAAAATAGTGCAATCAAGGTACCAAGGTAAAGCAGTAACTTTACAATAGAGGATATAAATTAAATGAGATCAGCGATGTAACTTTGGAGGCTAAGTAAATGAGAGAAAATAAAGTAAAACCATTATTCCTTTGGGAAAATGAAGAGAAAGGAAATATACATGTGTTTAACAGAAATGAGCCAACAAGATGCATACTTACATATAGCCAAGCTATATGACAGGCAGGGAATATACATTGAATAGTTATGCAGATTGTAATACAAAAAATATGATTTATGTTGCAACATGCAAAGTCTGCTTAAGTTTTTATGTTGGAAAGACCAACTGTCCTTTTAAAGTGAGAATTTTGTGACATCTTAGTGATATATGGCTAAAGAATAAGAATAATGCCTTATCACAACATATAATGAGTTTTTCTGGATACAGTTTTTATTTTATGGTATTGAGATATTTAATTGAAAATCCAAGGCTAGGAGATTTATGTAATTTAATTGAAATTGCTGAGATAAAATGGATCTGCAAGCAGTTAGAACACCTGGATTAAATGGAGTGCTCCCGTTAAGACCAGTCATGGAAGGGAGGCATCTGAGGAAGAGAGTTTGACTGGTCACACCAGTGTTTACATGAATGGATTCAAGACTGTGTTTTAAGATCTGAAGAAGGCTGTTTGCCAAAAGTGCTTATATTTTATAGTTAGAAGAGTTGCCAGTTATCAGAAAACTTTTTAGAGTCAAGACTCTCATTGAGTTTTATTTTATTTTACTTTAGTCTTAAAGAGTTTTTGTCATTGAAGAACAGCTATGTTTTGTTTTTGGTGGTTCCTGTAAATGTCAGTGTGCCTCAAGGATCTATTTGAGACCCCCTATTATTCAATAAATAAAAATTTGTCCTCAAAAGTTCTGCTCAGTGAAACTCTATACTATTGTATGTGGGAACCTGTTGTTTTATTGAGCTTTAGAGAATGGGCAAATTGTACATCAGCACCCTGACTGGAGAACAAACATTCTCCAGCAGGGTATTAATGTACAAGTAATGCCCACTGAAACATGAGTCCACCGCTTCACGCATATCAAGCTACCAAACGCTCAGACTGAAAAACCTAATGGCTGCCATTATGCTCTCCAAGCTACACTTCTACTGTTTAGCCAGTGTAAAACGTTTCTCAAAAAAAAAAAAAAAAGAAAACAAAAAAAGTGTGTGTGTTTGTCTTTGTGTGTGTGCAAGTGAAATCGAGATAGAGTGAGCCATTATTTTACACTTGCTAACAGCGCCTTTGCTGTTTTGCCAGTGTAAAAACTAAGTATAACAGAAAAGTGTGTGGGTGTATGTTTATTTTTTTGTCTGTGTATGTTTCTATTTGTGTGTTGTTTCTGTCTGTGTGTGTGAATGTGTGCTGGCATGCATGAAAGCGAAGTGTGTGTGAGTGAGAGAAAGTGAAGAGTGAGAGCGATCGAGCAACAGCAGCAATGAGAAGGTTTACGTACATTTCACCTTTTAGATCAAGTTAACTGGATAAAACCTAAAGTAAAGGGGAACAAGGGCTCAAAGCAGGAACATATTCCTCTTAAAAAAAAAATCACCCTTGTGAAGTGGTATGATGTGTGATTTTTTTCCAGACAGATGAAACATAATTTTCAGTAACAGAAATTTGAGTACTGAGATTGGGTATGCCAGGGCATTGTCTGGTATTTTAGCATACATTTTTCTGAAGTGCAAGTGTGTGTGTGTGTGTGTGTGTGTGTGTGTGTGTGTGTGTGTGTGTGTGTGTGTGTGTGTGTGTGTGTGAGAGAGATAGAGAGGTAGAGACAGTGAGATGATGGACCACTGGCAGCAGAAGATAAAAGGTCTGCATACCTCTTGACCTTTTAGCTCTAGACATCTGAATAAAGCCTGAAATAAAGGGGCAACAAAGTTTCAAAAATAGGAATAGATTTTAAATGTAGTACTTATAAAAATTACAAACTAAGTTAAATAACAAGATTTGTGTTAACATGAATTTTCTGAAAGAAATAGTCTGAAAGTCAAATGTTTGTCATTATTTAGTGACTTTAATCCCCAATGACTGACAAGAAACCACACATCTTAGGAGTAAGGGACCAAAAAATAAAACAAATACCTAGATTTTTTTTAAATGATATATTGTGGATGTAATATGCTTCCTCTAACACTATTTACATATACTACACCAACTTTGAAACATTACGCGGAGGAACTATTTTAGATCAAAAATATATTAAAAAAATAATATAGTAATAAAAATATATAAATAAGTAAGTAAACCACAACAATTTTACAGACAGCCCAATCTCTAAATGAATAATGCCCTCCAGGGTGTGTGCTAATGTGTAATTAATTCCCTTTCAGGGGTGCAGAGGCCCTTCACATGCAGCATCGGGCCTCAGAATGTAAATCAGTGTGTGAGATATATCTTTAAGAAGCGTCCGAGTGAGTCAGCACATGCATATAAGTACTGAGCATGTGCAAGCTAGAGTGCCATTTGAGTGAGCAGCCGGAGTGTGAGCATGCAAGTATGTAGTCAGTCAGTTAGTTAGATAGTTTTTTAAGTAATGTTCCTGCCATCCATCCTGATGTATTTGTATACAATTAATAACTTAAATGAACACCCAAGCCTCAATGTCTTCTTAATGCACACAAGAAGAGTGACACAGTGTCAGAATGGGATCAAGAGTTATAGAGTTGAAGGAATATACAGGAATGGATCATCCCTACTGTTCACGACTTGCAAAACAGGTCAAAAAATTCCATGTACCAAAACTTGTATAAATGATTTCTCTTGCTACAAATATAAAATGAAGCATTCAGAACACTCAAAATGAATTTCTTATTTTAAGAAATGTCTGAAACTGCAACATATTGGTAAAAATATTCAAAATAGTTATGAAAATGTTTGAAACAATATCCAAATTCCATAAAATGTATAGAAAAGTGAAAACAACTGTATTTTTTCGCTGTGCTACCTTTTCGTATTAACTGAAGCTATTAAAAATATCTGAAGTGTGCAAAATGTTTGCAGTTGTATGCAGTATTACAGTGCAGTTATTTCTCAAAGTAAAGTCATTTCAAAGAATATTTCACAAAGTAAAGTTATTTCAATGTATATTTTGCAGAATACAGTATTTCAAAGAGCTTATTGTGCATATGAATATCATTACAAGTACCTGGTGTGTGTGAATATTTGTACATAATTACAAGGGCCGTTTTGCATTGTGTTCTTCTACAATCTGATCTGTGGGCTTGACAGAAGGATTTCGCAGACCCACACCACTTGTGTTTGATAACAATATTGCAGAAAATTGGAGAGTGTTTGAGCAGGAATACAATATTTTCATACAGGCTGCCTTTTCCTGACAAATGATGCATGTACAAAAGCATTTATTCTGCTTAATTTAGCTGGTTCAGAGGTCATTGAAAGAGAGGATTCATTTCTGTATGCACCTGCTGTGTTTGCAGGGGAGGGGGAAGACCGCCATATAGCGGTACTGGCTGAAACAAGGGAAGACCCTGAGTGCTTAAAATGTAAATTTAGAGAAATGTGTAACCCCCAAACAAATATTACAATGGAAAGGAACTTATTTTACACAAGGGATCAAAAACCTGGTGAAACTTTACAAATAAGAATAGCTGTGGAAGACACAGTGGCAAAGCTCATGTTGATAGTATGCAGCATGTGGTTAAAAGAAACATGCTCAAGCACATGACAGCTATTGCAGGTCCTGTAACAGTCCCTGGGAAACCCCAAGTCATTCCAGCAAATTCCAGAGCATGCTCAATGAAGCATAAGGGTATGTCAGCAAAGTCAAAACATGTTGCCACCTAGCTTCATAGCTAACTGCCATAATTGTGGTGGAAATTTTGAACCCAAAAGAGAAAAATGCATAGCTTTTGGTCAGCAGTGTTATTCTTGCAATAAGTGGAATCATTTCAAAAGATTGTGTAAATCAAATAAGGCACTTTCTTTTATTAAAACAAGGCATTCCAAGAGACAAGTTAATCAATTAGAAAGCTGTGTCTCTACTTTTTATGTTGATGGTGTGTCTGTATTTGGTAAAACAGTCAATGCACTAGATTTGTGGCAAAGAATGAAGTGTTTTGTACTGTTTGGATTAATGGGAGTCCCATAGAGCTCAAAGTAGATACTGGCTCAAAGTGCAATGTTATGTCAGTAGAAACATTTGCTAGAGTAAAAGCTGCAAAACAACTTGATCTGACAAAGTGTGCCAAACTTGTTGCTTATGGTGGTGAAGAGATTCAAACTGAAGGCTCAGTAGTGCTTCCATGTTACTCTGCTGGGAACAGCTATGACTTGCAATTTTTCGTACTCAAGAGACATGTGCAGTCATTATTAGGCCTCAAAGACAGTTTGAAAATGGGACCGCTTTCACTTAATAAAGAAGTCCACCATGTCAAATCAAATAAGAAAAAGTTCTTTTATTAAAACAGGGCATTCTAATAGGCAAGTTAATCAATTAGAAAGCTGCTACCCTACTTTTTATGTTGATGGTATGTCTGTGCTTGGTGAAACCGTCAATGCAGTAGATTTGTGGGTAAAGAGTGAAGTATTTCGTACAGTATGTAATAGTACAAACCACATCAACAAAAAGAACCATTTCAGTTAAGCCAGATTCCTAAACTACCTTGGTCGACAGTAGCCACAGATATCTTTGAGTGGATTGGTCAACATTATTTGGTGTTAGTAGACTCAGGTCTATATTGAATGTCTGAACATTCAAAATTCCGAATCTCATATGGTCGACACTATATGATCGGATTTCTGAATGTTTGAACGTTGTAACAGAGATCTCCGTACAGTGTGGAATGGGAAGATTTCCCTTTTCTACACTGTAGTGCGATCTCAGAGTTGGTATATTTAAAGAGCGGGGGGGGTGGGGGTGCAGGGGGACTTGGCCCCCCTGTTTAGAGCATTCAGGTAGGTGTTTTGTGTACTTTATTTATTTTTATTAGATATTCAAACTTTTGCAAGTTCGATCATAAAGTGTCGACCATATGGTAGTCAAACTTTCAAACATTTGAGTATCTAATATAGACCCATAGACTCTTATTCAAATTGGTTCAAGACTGACCGACTTCTCAACCTAACTTCTAGTACTGTTATTACTAAGGTGAAGAGACATTTTTCTGTGCATGGTAGTCCACACAGTTATTTCTGACAATAGTGCACAGTTTACAAGTCAGCAGTTCAAGAAATTTGCAGAATAGTGGGACTTTGTTTATATTCCAGGTAGCCCTGAATACCCTCAGTCATATGGCTTGGCTGAACGTGCAGTTCAAAGTGCAAAACAGCTGTTAGAGGAATACAGACATGACAATGCTGATGTTTTTCTCAACTTGTTAAAACTCAGAAACATTCCTCATGATAAACATCTTGGTTCACCTGTCCAGAGGCTTATGTTGAGAGAAACCAGAATCACATTACCCATGAGCAGTAATTTATTGGTTCCAAGTGCTAAGAACAACAAAGCAGTAAAAGCCCAACTGTTGAAAAAGAGTTTGCCCCAGAAGTCTTACTATGATAAAACCAGCAAACCGCTGAGTTCATTGATAAAAGGGGAGATAGTGAGGATGCAGATATCAAAAGGTTTTGATCGCATTGGATTTGTGAAAAGTTTGTGTCAAGACTTGAGATTGTACAATGTGGAATCACAAGGAGTGGAATTCAGATGAAATCAGAAGCATTTGTTACCAGTGTCCGAACCAGTGTTACAGCATCTTGCCTGTGACAAAGACTCTATTTCTCAGAGTGACTTGTCCAATGTTCTTGTTCCAGTGGACATTCCATCAGAAATCGCCATTCCTGAGAAAATCCCAGAGAGTCCTCAAGCAGAACATTCCCCAGTGACTGTCCCTGTTGCTAAAACCAGTCCTAACATTATGTTACGAAATCAGGTTGCATCTTGAAACCTACTTCCAGATACACGACAACCTAGACATGACTGCTGCTTTTCTTTATTAGTGTCTGTATAATTGCATGCCTATTCAAGTGTTGTTGTTTATATGAGATAGCTCAGTAAAGAAGGAGGATGTAGATCAGTGTGTGTGTGTGTGATATACCTTTAAGAAGCTTTCCAGTGAGTCAGCACATGCATATAAGTACTGAGCACGTGCAAGCAAGAGTGCCATTTTGAGTGAGCAGCCAGAGTGGGAGCATGCAAGTATGTAGTCAGTCAGTTAGCTAGGTAGTTCATTTAAGTTTAATGTTCCTGCCATCTATCCTGATGTATTTGTATACAATAAACGACTTAAACGAACATCCAAGCCTCAACGTCTTCTTAATGCACATAAGAAGAGCGACACAGAACACCCCTGGGCATTACTTACATATTACTACACACTGTCAGGCATTATTGCTTGCGTGTTTAATCAGAACATGAATAGACTACCCTGTGTGGTAGGCCAAACACTCCAATCTTAACGTAAATTGACTGTATGCACTGTAGGGTGAGTTCCTTTCCAAGGTGTTGCCATAACCTCAGGGTATGTAAGTTATTTGGCTGTGGGGAGTGAAAGTCATACACTAGTGGACTGTTAGATTTAGGGATTGTTTGCATACATGTTTTGTAATGTGCGTATGTGTTCTTTGAGCAGTTCCTCTTACCTTCTTTGCTGCATGGTGTCACTGATGTTGTGTGCAGCGGATGTTTTGTGCTTTAGTCATTATTTTTTTTTTCACTTTAGTCCAGACCAATTAAATCAATTTTAATTTTTATGAATCTGCTTATGATGTCAGTCCATGGCTTAACATCTACTGTCTCTGGTTCTGATCTGCTGTTGTAACTATTATTGCACCTGCTCTCTTGTATACAGTTGCTTGCTATTTTGAACATTTTAATAATATTTTGTAATTTTGTATGTCTTAATGAGACATTTCTGTCAGGTTTTCCTTTTTACCTGCCCTCTTCTTAGTAACAGCCTTGAATAGTCTGTGTTTTGGTTTCTGCATTAGCATCTATAATATTACTTTTTATCAAAGACGAGCTTTTTGAAGTAAATGTGTAATGTTTCATTTTGTTCTTGTTTAGACATTCTGAACTTAGATGCTTTTTAAGGTATATTTGTGGCTGAAAGTATAATTGTTAACTTTTCCTGTTCTGCTGCTATTATCCCTAGTTTCTGACAATATGGATTTTAAAATTTAAAAATAATACTTATAGACAATCTTGAATAGTGATTTCTTAGTGATTTTCATTTCTCTTTTCCTCAGACCTTCTACTGCATATTTTGAATCTTGGTTACTTGGCTTTCAGCGCTGTTGGTCTGTTTCCGGCATAAAAAGTAACATACCCTGAGAGATACACAACAGGGGATACCACAAATATATGCATAGCTACTTCATGTACAACTAAATACCTTCTGCAAATAATAAGTACTTTGGAACAAAGTGGTTAAAAATCTTTATCACATGGCCCAGTAAACCTACTTGGCAGCAGAATAGTGAAGTGTTCTTTTTCCTGACAATCTCAAGGTCAACAGCTAGGTATGGCAGTTTTCTTATACTTTTACCAACTCAGCATTCTCCTTCAGATGTAACAGAAACACAGCCCAGAACCATATCCTGCCCTGCTATGAGCACCCCACCCCCCAGCTCCAGTGTAGACGACAGCTGATACATTATAGGGACTTCCAGAAACAAGCCAGTCAGCGGAAAAATGCTGGGACATTGACAAACGAAGCAAGAGCTACATTCAGGCAGCAAGTGCCCTGCTCTAGAGTCTAGGGAACAGAGTTTGAAATGTCAATTCAACATGAGGTCGTGGGGGAGTGTTAGAATAATGGCACTGTAACAGCAAAAGTTATTAAAGCATCATACCCTCTGTGATGTCTTCTGACAGATTCTATTATCATAAGAAACAAATATAAATGTCAGCTGTAGAGTTATCGATTTACCTGAGTAAGTACACTCGGAAAAAAAAAACACAATCAATTTCCTTATGCTTAAGTCCTTATCCCCACCTCTGGATCATTTTTGACTTTGCATCCACCTTTTACAAACCCAATTAGGATTTAGTGACACTGACTCTGCAGTAAGTACCGTGTACTGAAGCTTTTTATAACACACTGGCATACAAGCACCTTGTACTAAGTTCTGTATTTAACATTTATTCTCTCCACAAAGCCCTGAAGTCATAACAGAGCTTCAAATAACATTTCAGCACAATGAAACTAACTAGATTTTTTGTTAGACGTCTGTGTATCAAATTAAATGAGAAGACTTAAACAGTAAAGTACAGAGCACATTCTGAAGGTACTGAGCAATGGGGGAGGCGGGGCAAAAAGAAAGATGTATGAGGGCAAACTGTGCTAATACAGTAAAGAATATGAGCCCACATAATCCTGAAAAGAGCTATATATGATAAAAATGACCAAGCAAAGTAAAGTGCTTCTGCAAAAAGGTAAGACAAAATAGTAGAGTAGAAATGAACCAGTAGTCATTGTGTATGAATGAACCAGAAAAAAATCTCCATTCTGAGCAAACATAATTAAATATTCATAAAGGCATAAGACTGGGAGAAGGTGCAAAACCAAAGGGCATGCTTTAGAGAAAATAAGATGAGCTGTATCAGGAAACACTATTAGCATAACATCATGGCAGGAATGCATCATTTACTAGTGAACAGAATGCCAGGGTGCTATAGGTAAGAGAGGGCAAGTCTAGATAACCACAACTGATGGTCTGGAAGACATGGTAAGCTATCCACAGAAAGGATATTAGTATGGTTACATAAGGAGCATTTGGTTCCAAGTTATGTGGGGCCATGGCCACCTTTTGACTATATGAAGTCCTAGGCAAAACCTGCCTGTGGAAGCCTCCCACCAAAATTTAAACCAGAATATAAGCGATTGTATCACCTCAGTTGTTAATGTAAAAAATGTGTGTTTCCTCCAGTACACCCAAGCTACCCAATTTTATGGTCAGTTTTCTGAGGGACAGATATATAGTATTTGTATAAGGTGTGTGTGTGTGTGTGTGTGTGTGTGTGTGTGTGTGTGTGTGTGTGTGTGTGCCTTTGTGCATACATGTGATGAGGACTCACATGTAAGTAACTGTGCACAGTTAAACAAATTGGGCTTCACTGGGGTAGAGGGTGTGGCATTAATTCTGAAGTATAACTAATGAGGGAGAATGAATCCAGAAAACACAAACAAGCAAAAAGATGTGGAAGTGGTCATGACCCCGAACTAAAGTCAAGCAACACAATGTAAGAAGGGTCTGATAAAGGCCAGTAGGGTAGTGAGTGCATAAAGTAAAGTTGTGTAAATAAACTTATTATAAGCTACATGCTATATCCTCCACAAAATATAATGGTCAACCAACTTTTCCAACATTTAAGGGCAGCTTCCATGCCCCCAGACCACTGATAGCTTGAACTGGCATGGGAGAAAATCAGCAGACTGGGTGCCAAGCTCTTTAATACTTTCATAGCAACTGAGGAAGGGAGGCTAGAGCCCTGAAAATTGTCAGTGCTAAGTATATAAAAACAAATGTCCTCACCCTTGCTAACAAATCATAAAAATATGGGGGGTGGAAGGATGTTGCTGCTATTGCAGTAGTGATCTAGTAGAACATCTAGTGTTATGGTAAGCTTATTTATACAGTTTCACTATGTTAATCATTAGAACACTGCTTCAGTAGTCTAAGCTATATGCGAAGAAGCTTAGAAAGTCTGGAAGGAGGAAAGATAAGACTTTAGGAGTCCTTGGAGAATGGCCCCAGCAAAACCTGCTCCAGACCTGGAGACAAGTTTGTTGTGCTTTATGAAAGTATGTACTGTGGACCAAGATTGTTGCTTCTAGAATACTTCTAGAGTCCATCACTTTCAAAAAAGCCACTAAAGAAGCCAAGGCCCTACTAGAATGTGCCTTGACCCTGCCTGGAATTGACTTGTTATGGTGGAAATAACAGAAGAAAATAGCATGGGACAACCATTTAGAAATTGTCTACTTTGACACATGTTGCCTTTTCTACTTACCTTCACAAGAAATGAATAACTGACCAACATTTGAGATGATTTTGGTTCTGTCAAGATAGTATTTGAGTTGTCTTTGGGCATCCATAGTGTGAAGAATCTGTTCTACTTAATTTTTCTGGTTCTGGAAAGCAGACAGAGAAATGACTCAAAGTAAACTTGGACACCACCTCAGACATAAATTAAGGATTCATTTTCTTTGTGGAAAATGAGAAGGCTGACTGACCATAAGAATTTGTACCTCAGACACTCTTCTTGCAGAAGTTAAAGCAATAAGTAACACCATTTCCCATGTTAAGAACCTCTCAGCCTGATAAGCTGGTTCAAATGGAGGGAGTGTTATTTTTTCCAAAACAAAGATAACATCCTGTTGAGGAGCCACCTGCTTTCTAGGTGGCCAGGTATGCAGAACTGCTTTCAAAAATAACTTGACAAGAGACCGAGTTGAATAAGAGAAGGGGATCCATGGCAGACTTGTTCTAATGGGGAAAGATGGACCTTGGCAGATGAATAAGAAAAGCCAGAGGTTAATAACTCACACAAATATTGCAGAAACAGGGAAATGCCCCCATCTAGTGTGAATAGGTCTGGTCTGTGAGGAAGCTTCTGATAATTTCCCTTGGCCATTTCCATAAGTGGGGAGAAATACTGTAGTCTGGGTCAGAAGGGAGTCACCACAATGATCTTTAGGAAGTCATTCCGAATTTTCAGAATGACTCTAAGCTAAATCATTTTCCCCTCTGCCATTACATTTGTTCAGAACCTGAACAGCAGGTGGCCCAGGTAAAACCTATCTGGCAAGGGGAAAATTCAAAATTTTAGCATTTACATCTTCAGGCAAATCATGAGAATGTAACCATGCAAATCTTTTCCTAACAGACCACTAGTTGCTACTCTAGAAGAGGCATTAGCTGAGTAAAAAAAAAACACTTCAAAGAATGTTTGGTTACTTGAGAAAAAGAAGCAGTAAGACCAATTAGAGAAGATTTGCCTTCAGATGTTCCTCATGTTCTTAAAAGATGCAAGCAAAAACTTTAACACATGAGACTGACAATTTTGAATCTTGAAATAACAGTAACAGAAGAATAGAATCTTTTCCCAAATCTGTCAAACACTTTCCCATCTTTGTCAAAGGAAGAGAGATTAGCATTTACTAAATGTTTAGCTATAGAAGGATTTGACAGAAAAATCATTGCAGGGTCAGATCTGGGATTAGAAAATAAATACGTGTAAGATTAGGGGATGTAATATAATCTGGCTTCTTAGGGAATGAAGGCTGGCTGTCAGGCATATTGCAGGGTGCAATAAAAACATACTTTAAGGCTGGTGGAAAAGAAGAAACAGCAGTATGCTGAGGAAAACTCAGTTGTAATAAGTCATAATAAACAGAAATTTCATTTTCTTTCCACGGAAAATACTGATTCATTCTAGAAATGGTTTCAGAAAAGGAAAATTCTTCAGAGAGAAAATCGGATGAAATACTCTCCACAGAATCTGTTGTCTAAGGAGAAAAATAATTTGTTCCCTCATAATCCATTCCCTATTCATCACACTGGGGATCTTTAGAAATGGAAAAAAATTTATTTTTCTTTTACCAGAAGAAATAGAATGTGAGGGGTTAAGAGCCTAAACTAAGCCCTGAGCTAACCCCAAGAAATCCTCCCTGTCCAGGGTAAGAGAGACAGGGGAAGATAAATGTTTAATTTTATGCTTCTTTGTACAAGGAAAATCCAGAGAAGCAGTCCAGATAGTGTCAGACACATCTCCCTGGGAAACCGGTATCTTGGTGTGGTGAGGCAGAGAAAAATCCCCCGCTCCTTCCTCTGAGACCTTCAAGAGTAGTTCTCCCATTATCATATAAGTCACTCCACCAGCTACAGAGGACCTATCTTACCCCTAGTCCATGATGGTTAAAGAGAATACACCAGAGGAAACCAGGGAAGATGATTAGTAGTTTGAGAAACCTAAAATGGCCACTGCAAGATCACTCATCTCTGGCCAAGGCAAGCAAGCAGCCTGCCAAAATGGCAAAAGTTGTCTAATAATTTTATTTTTCTTGTGTCTGGAAGAAGGAAGGAAGAATGGAGGAACTGGTAAGATGTACCATCTTTAACCTAAAATAATCCTGAAATGTGGATAGCAATGTTAGAAAACATCAGTAACAGGCAAGTACTAAAAAAGCAAAGTTTACTCAAAAAAGTATACCATGGCAAGCAGAAAACACACTTTTCTTAGCCCCCAAAAATATTTTATAAAAGTATTATCAACTAAAGTAAAGTAATCATAGATAAAATTAAACTTTACAGTAAAACAGTAAAAACAAATATATAGGTTTAACTGATAAAAATGTCTTGTGGCAGTTAGAAAACATTAAACCTAAATAAAAATTACACAGTTCTTTTACAAAACTACTATTTGTAGACAAAATCAACAACTTTGGAAGTGTCCCCAAAGGGAACTTATCTGATTAGCTATGGAAATATGATAGCAGACCATCAGTCTTTGAAAGTCTGGATGAGGAGCACTTTACAGCAGCAAGGAAGCTTTGCAGAGCTTGGCACCCAGTCTGCTGATTTTCTTCCATGCCAGCTCAAGTTTTCAATGTTCTGGGCACATGGAAGGTGGCCTTAAGGTTTAGAAAAGCTGGACAGTCATTATATCCTGCCCAAGGTATAACCCATAGAGCTAAGGTTACAGCAGCAGTGATCTAATAATAAACATTGCAATATCTGAGATGTTATGATTCTGATGGACAGGATGCTGGTCAAATACTGCAAAGGCAGGTCATCCATTTGTGCCACCAGTTACTCAAGTTTAGGAATGGTCTTGTGTTGCTGAAAGGGCTGGCAAGAGGGGAGGGCATAGGAAAAAGCATCTGACAGCAAGCTCTGCTATCTGAGGGGGGCAGGTTGGGACCTGTCTGCCTGTTTGACCTCTAGTGGACACCAAGAGCTTCTCAAGCCAGCACTTTATGGGTGGGTTGCAACACCCTGATATCATTACACTGGCCATTGCCACAAACCTTGACCAGACACTGGCTTGATGAAGTCTCCTGGTTGTATATCACAACTCTCGGAGGGAGTTAAACAAAATAAATCTTATGAACAGGGTATATATGAGAACCACTAAAGTAGTCTTGATGATCAGACTCTGTTGTATAGAAAAATCTGATGATACTAGTCATGCATGCTTTAGAGAAAAACAAGTCACAAAAGGACATGGTATAAACTGTTTTGTTTATAAATTCCTAAAGAAACCTTATTGTTTGAGTTGGGTGTCAGCATGTAGGATATGAAGTAAAATATTATGGGTTATCAGTCACATTCCCTAGTACTCTCACAGGACCTACCTGATTTCATCTAAAGTCAACGTAAACTTTATTGTCATTCAGAAATCACACAAGTGCAAAAACTGAACGAAATTCTGTTTCTCCAGACTCAATGTGCATGCAACAATAGACTATTTTCACAGACATTTACACATATAACACTTAGCTATTACATCACAGACATGCAGGTAGACAGACTAATATTGTACATAATTAGAAACGCATTTTAACACTTTTCGAACTGAACACTTAAATGCATGAGACTTTAGTATTGCACAGGTACTTGGTTAAGACATTGCATTAATCCTTGCACAGAAAGAGACATTTGAGTATTGCACTGTGAACATTAGAGTATTGCACTATGGACCTTGGAGTATTGCACTATGGTTAATTTATGAATTTGCAACATGTATTGTATTGAAAGAAGAGATATTTTACTGCATTTGCTACTGCCCTAGATGGCCTATAAGTTACAGTCATGGTGAATACTGCACTAAGTATTAGATGAGACTGGTAACCAGGTTAATGCACAATTTGAGACATTTCTTACTGACCCAGTTGGGCATCCTGGAGTGTAGTGGTTATTAGAGTTCAGCAGCCTGATGACATTATGGAAGAAGCTGTTCCTGAATCTTGCAGTTCTGCAACGTATGCTTCGGAAGCGCTTTCCGGATGATAGATGCAGGAACACTCTGTAAGCAGGGTGAGTGCAGTCTTTAATTATTCTCCTGGCCCTTTTGAGACATCAGGATAAGTACAAGTCATGGATAGGTGGTAAGGTGGTCTTAATGATCCTCTCAGCTGTCTTCACCACTCTTTGGAGGGAGTTGCGCTCTTACAAATGGAGAGGTAAGAGGATCATATTAAAGCATGCCTGTCATCCTCTTAATATGAGAAGGACCAAAATCAATGACAGCTTTTAACAACTGCTCTTATAAACTTGGAAAGTTGCTAGCGTAACAGGTATTGCCTTAACATGCATTTTTCTGAAAGATAAAAAGTCTGAAACTCAGAGTCTATCATTACTTAGCGACTTCAGTCCTCAGTGATTTGCCAGAAAAAATACATGCACATTTTATGAGGAACAGACCAAAATGTTAGGCAAAAGTCTGAAACAGTCTGTGAAATATCAGCCTGCTGAGAGATATATATTTAATATAATTCTTAACAGGAGTATCTGAGAAGCAGAAGTCATTATTATGAAGGGCATAGCTTAGATGTATATTTTATAATGGCTTTTAACACAATGTCTCTAAGTGAGAGAGACAGACAGAAAGAAGGAGAAAGGGAGGACAGAAGAACCACATATGTCCTGAATAAGGTAGCATGAGTGTGTGTGTTTACATACATTTTATGTATATTTATGCACATATAAACCATAAACTAAAAAGGTCACACAGACAAACCAGTAAAAAACTACAAGAAAAACCCAGCCAAGCTAGAGTTTTCACTGAGTGATACCTTAAACATCCTGTAATATAAACCCATTGAATATATGCAAATGACCCCTTAAGGACATCAAGTGTTTCAACTATATGGCTTTTGAATGTCCATGACTTTTTCATTTTTCCTTTTTAAGTCTTTATGGACAGATTCAGGCCAACAAAGCCAAACACCAATAGCTGTGGACATGCACGCTTTAGCCTCCTTATGACCTCATCAGCACAGCACATAACATATTTATGTACATATAACAAGTACTTTTTCATGACATCTCAAAAACATGTACTCAAGCCTGTACAGTTAAAATGCATAGTGAAAAAAGGAATATAACAATGAGAAAACATTTTAACAGGTGCAGTCATCTCCAACACCCTCACACCTCCTTACTTTATTTTTTTAGATGAGATTGCTCTATGATTGAGAAAAAAATCAGTCTTGTCTCACTATTTCTCCTGGAGTCTGGGAGCTCAGAAAATGTAAAGCACATTATCATTCAAGTATTAGCATTTTAGTCCCTTAGTGACGTGAGCAACAGCACACAAGCAATTGCCATCTCAACTAGTAATTAGACTTAAGTAGCTGTGATAAGAGCAAGCCTACATCAATATATGATTCTATGACAAATGACTGATGGACTTGTCTTTGACTCTCATTCTATTGATCGTTGATCATCAGACAATAAGAACTCTGAGATTATGTAATGCTGGCAGAAAGGAGACATTTCCTTCCCCACTGTCCCTAGACATTAACTGAGACAGAACCAGGATCCAGCAAAATAAACTGTTACACAGGAAAGGAGTAACATGACTGTTTTTTTTTTTTATAGTCACCATGATTGCCACTAAGCAGCAAGAAAGAGAAACAGAAGATAAATAAAACAATCTATCTGCATTTTGTAATTGCAGGTGGAAATGAATGACAGAAAAAGCTTTGTCAAATTTGAAAGAATGATTTAAACATTGCAGCTTAAGATCAATGCAAAAAGTTACAAAGTAGTGCAGCTGGAGAGAAAGGAATCAAGAAAGGGGTACACATAGGAGAGACAGCAGTATCAGCAAAAGAGGAAAGAGGCATATTAATAATAATGTCAGCTGACCTAAATGTAAGCAGACAATTCCTTCACTGAGACAAACAGACTGGCAACTTGAACTGAGGTGACCACAGTTGTGCTGCAAAAAACGAAACAGATCCACATCCCCTTGGATGGCCTCCGCAGTAAAGACTACCTGGAGACATGAAAAAGGTGCCCCAACAGCAGGTGCATGCTTAAAGAACTACTGGGAAGGTAGGCTGTGCCTTCAAACTCTACTGACCACTATGATGCTGTTGTAAGTACAGGCTGCTGCAGGGCTATATTTATTTATTTATTTTTGTTAACCTAGGCAGAACACTGATCCAAATGAGCCTTTTTTTGGGTTCAGTCAAAAGACACAAAAATTGAAATCAAAGTAGATATTATGTAAGATCAAGTTGGTAACATAAGAAACAGTAAGTAAACCACAGTGATATAATGAAAAAAATAGCCTATTTCAATTTTAAAAAATCATAACAAAGTAAATAGTGAATAATATAAATATTTTGAAAGGGTCAACTAGTATAGGATCACAATTATGTGGGTATGTGAAATATTGTCTCCTAGTTCTGGAGCAGAGTGGTTTGAATTTGTAGCCATTCCCAAGCAGCACTGCATAGTCTCTTAACTTTATAGCACAAACATGATGCTCATATATTCTGATTATAAAGCTGTAAAACAAAGCAAACTGTAGTTATACAGATATTATTTCACTTGAACTTCACATGGAGCTCATGTAGAATGTTACGGACATCGTGATCAGTGCCTACAGTGCGATAACCATACAGATCTGTTAAGCAGCTCTAGACTTCAAACTATGTGCCTGCTGTACAAAGCGCTAAAGTCTTGGCCATGGGACTAGATGCTTATTTTCTGAGATGGATACATCTACAGGAAGGAGGTTTTTCTAAACAGACGAAATGGGACTCACTTTCATGTTCTGCTCAGTTGCTCTTAAGGTTATATTAAGTTGCATAATTTTCTCAGTTGTACAATATTACTCTCTATACTGTTTTATAATGTTACTCTCTGTATTGTTTTGTGCTCCACTGAATGAGTTCAGTTCATCTCAGAAAAGGGTCAGCAGACCAGTCCATTTACCTGGTCAACAAATAGAAGTAAGTAAATATATAAATAGTTCAGTTTGGCAAATATTACGAAAAGCATATACTCAAGACAGTGCTTTCACAATGCCCTTTACTTCCTTAAGTTGTGATTTTTTTTTTTATGGGAAGTATGGAATGGCAAGTCATTTTATTACTATGTGTAAATTATCGCATACCAACCCAATGGCCTAAGTTTTCAATAAATGGGTATACCTTAAGTCTTATTCACCTTTTCTGAAGCAAAAAGCAGGGATGTTCTTTATCCAATGCATTGTTTTTGTTGGGACCTGAGACATTGGCAACATATTTTAGGTAATAGGTATATTACAAAGGTATATAGGTACATTAAAAAGGTTTCTGTGGCTTATATTTGCAGGGAACAGTTATTTGGAGTTCCATGCCATATGTATACCTGTCAACTTTAAGAGGCTTTACATGTTTATTCAGAATTGTCTGGAGCTTGGATTGACCAAGAGAAGCCACTACTAATGCCTTTGAATGAAACTTGCAAAGCTCAGACATTTTTAAAGATGCTCTATATGGTCTCGCTGCAAACCCTTGGGGGTCATGGTACACTACTGACTGAATCTGTGTAAGCTCTTACCAAGACAAATGTTCAGTCACTACACCATGATATCAGAGAGTTTATACAACAATGGTAAGCAGTCCAACTTATCTTGTTAGTTGAACTTGTGTAAGAACAGCTAATTGCTAAGAGCACTCATTAATGAAACTGCATATGGCACATGGGTATAGTTATTGAAAGAGATTTCCAAGAAGGGAGACTTTGTTAAGTTCTTTCTAATACCTACTCAGGTAAGACTTAAATGAAAGCATGAACGAGATCCAGAAATTGATTTCTAATGTAGTGTGGGATTCACACATTCCTTAGATTCCCTGAAGTAAAACTGTGAGTTCTAACAATAAAGGGAGGTCTTAGCTTGCAAGCAGCGGCAACTCCATGTTCCTTTTCTTGCCAAGGCATAATAAGAGCACAGTAGATAACTGGTGGGGCACATCAAGACCAAAAACAACAACAAAAAAAAAAACAGATACACAACTGTCTGGCAATTAGCAGAGCTAGGCTCTCAGTGTTCTCTTAGACTGCATGCCTAGTAATTACCCATAAACCTATACAGAACAGGTGGAAAAGGACACCTACTGTCCATGTCCATACTAGCTATGTGTGCCTCTCTTTCCTCTGAAAAAAAAAAGTACGGAAGTGGAAAGAAGATATGTATATGTGTTTTTTGTTTACTATTTACATGCCCCAGACAGCTTTTTCCCATTATGTTTGCACCTCTGCATTCTGTCTTTAACCAAAGGACAAATAAGAATATTCCATCATAAATGGTGTTGATAAAGGATGTTTTGAAATTGTGAGTCATAAGCGGGTGTTTTTTTCAAAGACATTAGGGTTTTCTCCAGAAAATCTCTCTGAAAATGATTCTTATGCATAGAGTAGCTTAAGGCTTGCAATGCAAAGGTGCCTGAAGAATACTCTCACCTCTCCATCCTGCCTGTTGCTTTAGATTCAATGTTTAGTGAATGGACAGAGGCTCTATCTTCCTTCAGCTCATTTTTAGTTGCTATTGCCATGATAGTGGAGTTGACCAGGGCTTCTTGGACTAAAACAACTTGTCCTTGGGGGGGGGTAAGAAGTTTTTCAGGCTTCCTTGATACACTTTCAGAGGGGTCAGGCTCCTGCCATGCCCTCTTTGTTGCCGATTGTTCAGGCAGTTTGCTGGTGGGACCACCCAAGAAGAAAATGGGGCCAAGCCATATGCCTCAAATAGGACCTGCTCATCCTGAGACCGTGGATCTGTGAATCAACTTCCCCTTTTCTGCATAACTTTTAAAACATCACTAAAGTTGAGGTCCTCAGGAGGGGATGGGGGGGGGGGCTCACTCTCAATCCTCTGAATCACTGTCTGAGGTGACTGACCCATCCTGGAAGTTGATGTCTTTTCTCCTGCACATTCTCTTCTTGTGAACCTCGAATATTGGGGAACCTTAGTCATCAGAAGACTGGTTCTGTGCCAGGGCAGCACATTTGAGGACATTGGTTTGGCTCTAACTCTGGAAGGTATGTAGGGTCAAAACAGAGATGACAGGGTGTCTATGGGTGGAGCTGGCACCAATGGAGCCTGTGTAGCAGTTTTTAAGGAGGGGGAAGCCATGATCCTCCTCAGAACCTTGAAGGCCGAACACATGTCCACCCTCAAGAGTGGAATCTTCCTCCTCCTCCGAAGAGACAGAAGACCTTGATGAGAGAATCCTGCAGCTAGACAGACCTGATGGCCTGAGGAGGGGATTATGAGCATAGTCCCAAAGGCTGATGACTCAGATACCAAAAACAGCACTCTACCTGATGGTTCTGAAGATGGTAGCCTAGTGTCGACAATGAAGCATTAGTGTTGAGACACACTCGAATCTGACAGCCTGAGTCAAGTGAATTAGATCATATCAGAAGGTTTCAGAGCCAAAGGCAGGGGTGCATCAAAGACACCTGCTCTAAGTGGGGAGTCATCTCCAATACCATTGATTTTGAAGGTTGGATCAGGAGAGGGGTGAGCAAAGTGAAAGAAAAAACAGCACTTTTCATTCTTGGAATGGAGGGAGATGGAAGAATACCTGTTTTGATGAAAGCCCTCATCATATGATACAATTCTAAATCAGCACTATTCCTGAATGACCTAAGCAAAGCTTAAGACTGGGGCCAAGGAGGGAATTTTATAAGTTCCCTCTCAGAAGAGGTACCACAATCTACATGCCTTGGATATTTGTCCTCAGCAATAATTGACTCCAAATGGAGGGGAGCCAATGCCACAGATACAAATGCCACAGATACAGATGTGCTCTGATGTTATGACCTTTGAGGGTCTATCACCTGGGAACTCCTCAGACCACCTCTTCTTTAGACACTGAATCATACCCTTGGACCTGACCTTGTCCTTGCTGTGGCTATCTGTCTTTTCAGTGTTTGTCTGTCTCTGGATCCAGTGGCAGAAAGCCCTTAATCACTAATTTGTTCCTTCTATCTGACAAGACATGCTGATAAATGCCTTGCAGATGGAGGAATTAAGAGCATGGTGTTTAGCACCCAGAAAGATGATGCACTGATCATGCGAATCCTGTGGTGGGATTTTGTGTCCACACTAGAGGCATGTTTTGTAACTTTTCTTTTTATCCTTGCCACCTTCCATAGCTAGCTAAAAGGAAAAAAAAACAGTAACAACAACAGCAAAAAATAGCAACTACTAGAAGAGAGAATAATTCTGCACAGAAATATAAAAGCCATTGGGCAAATACCAAGGCCAAGAGACAAGCAAGCATTGCACTAATTTCTATGTACTAAGAAGTATTTTGAAAAGTTTGTGGTTACTGTGTGTGAGATAGCTATGCTTCTAAGAAAGTTGTTAAAGCAAGATGTAACCTAGGAATACAGCTAAGCTACAAACAAGAAAATAGTTCAGGAATGCTTAAGAAATTAGTTGCAGATGCTCCAACTTTAACTGCAGAGACATAAGACAGTCTGTCAGTTTTCTCAGAAGACTAAAGCACTGTAATCATGGTTACAGGGTTTCATTTCGGCAGCCTCCATTCGCGTAGTGTATGAATCTGATAAGGTTGCTTAACCAAACAGTGATCTGGGAAGTTTGGGTGAAATTCCTGAGTAGTCTCTTAAACCATGTCTAGTAACTACCTGTGAATAGTTGTATTGCAAATAGATATCAGCATACCTCTCAGACTCTTAGTGCAAGAAATATGGACAAAGAATAAAATAATGGGATGACAAAGGTCCAAAAATGGGGACAGATTTTAATGATTTTAAATATTGCTCTTATAAACTTAGAACAATGGTAGAATAACATGATTTATATTAGCATGCATTTTCTGAAGGGAATAAACTCTGAAACTCAAATGTAAATCATTATTTAATGATTTCAGTATCAGTGATTTCCCAGAAAACTACAGTTTTTATGAGGAACAGACCAAAAATATGAGGAAAAATCTGGACATTCTGCAAAAATTTGGACAATTGAGAGGTATGGATGCCAGTCAAAGTGGTAAAGGATTTTGGTCTTATAAAAGAACATGGCATTTGATTTGGGGGCCAATATAATTTACAGATGCTTAACATATGTATGTTCAGATAGAAAATTAAATTGTATCAGTAGTCCATGACATACCTCTCAACCTCTTAGATCAAGAAATCTGGACAAAACCATAAACAAAAGTGATACAAAGGCCCCAAAATAGGGACACTTTTTAAATATTGCTCTTACAAACTTAGAAGAAAGTTGTTAGAATAACAGGTTTTGCATTAGCATGAATGTTCTGAAAGGTATGAAGTCTGAAACTCAAATGTCTGTCATTATTTTCTTACTTTAATCTTTAACAATTTGCCACTAATTTGCCAGAAAACCACAAATTTATGAAAAAAGGTCGAGCAATATGATGCAAAGATCTGTATAGTTGAGAGGTGTGGTCCATGAACATGTGAAATTCTGTGAATGTGTTTATGGTAAAGAAGCTTGGGGTGGACACAGATGATAAGACTTTGCAATGCATTTTCAAAAATATATGTAACCCGCAGTCAAACTTCTGCTTACCCTCATCCCACTGTATTATCTTTTCCTCTCTAGTTGTTTGTTCCCGAAACCTTGGCCCCTTTGTTAATTTTGCCATTTTGCCATCTTGCCTACTATCTGTGCCTCTATTTGCAGTCATCCTTATTGGTAAAATTTCCTTTCCCCAGTCAGTGTTGGCTTAGTTCTTAGAATATAATGTTTTGTATGGTTGTTGTTATTCTCCTGAAGGAGCTGCATCTAAAACTTGTACTCTCTCATTACTTCTCACCCTCTCATTACTGTTTTGTCATAATCTTTTCTTTCTACTTTGACTTATAACCTTCTGCTTGCATTATGTATATGAACCTTAATTGTGTAACTCTAAAATATTCCTTCAAATCAGATCAACATAAACCACTTTATTCTATGGAGAAAATTAATTCACTTAGCTCATGGCCTCTGCCCCTCCCAGATAAATTATTTCAAATCTTTATTAATTATTATCCAAAGCCTTACCTCTAGTTAATACCACATCTGTACACCACAAATCTATTAATTACCTTTATTTTAAAAATTAATATTTTCGTTTGTTCTCTCCACTGTAACTCTTTATGTGCTGCATACCACTGTAAAAACATGTCTCTTGTAATTTGTGTGTATACTGATCATGTCTAAATAACTAAATGTGTCTGTAATTTTTCTTTGTGCAGCTTTTCTCCCCAGGCCTCTGCTGAAAATTAACAAATGTAAAATAAATAAAATAAATAAATAAAAATATGTCTGACCTATACATAAAACTAATGGGACTAAAAATATGTTCAATGCTTGTATATATCAGGGTGTTCATTAAGTTTTCTGGTTTGGCTCGTCCGAATGGTGAATGGGACTGTAGGGTTAGGAGGGTGGCCTAATGGTTAAGGTGTTTGCCTTGCAAACACAAGGTGCAGGGTTTGAATCTCACAAGGGATAATTGGCTAGGTTTAAAATGGCTTGCAAGGGCAATTAGCCTAGTATTAATCTATGAACCTAATCTATCCATATCCATATCCATAAGCAACAGCTTCCAGCTGCTCAAGAGTATAGTCAAAAGAAAGGGAAAAGGGATTATTAAATGAAAGACCGCCTATGGCAGTATTCTAAAGTGAGATGAGCACAGAAGTTGCTGTTCAGAGAGAGGAATAATTAGTACAGCCTATGAAATATTGCATGATAGCCACAGCAATCAATCTGAAGAGGCTAGAAAATATTAGGAAGAGACGATTTATCTGCAAAATACAAAGGAGCCATGGATCATCTATACAGTTCTCAGCTATGCAAAAAAATCCAGAAGGTCTATGATATTTGTTTGGAAGTGTGTGCATAGAGATTTTTATATCTTAAACAGACTTCAGAACATTTTTCCTGAGGTAGAGAGTAACTGCTGAAGATGTGATAAGAAAGACATCGCTAGCAGTGTTAGTGGTGCAACAGATAGCACACTAACATTTGGTGTAGAAACCTGTGGGTTCTATTCCCAAACCAGGTACATTGATTTCTAATACAGCATAAAGGGTGCGCTGCACTCCTGAGTGTGTCATCTTTCATATTAGATGTTAAACCAAGGCTCCATCTACTTGAGTTTGTGGTAGCTTAGGTGAATGAAACAGATCCCATGGCACCTATCAGAAAGAGTAGGGGTCCTTTATTTATAGTTATAACAAACAAAGGCCAGCAATCAAGTGTGGGAAAACCACTTTATTTCAGCATAAAAAATAATAGCACCATCCCAACAATAAACCAGAGATCATGCAAAAAGCACGAATCTCATATTACAAACCAGTTTTGGCAGAATAACTGCCTTCTTCGGTGAAAGCATTTACCCAACCAATTCCACAGGGATGGTAATAACAAAATGCTTCTGGTCCCTCACACAAATGCCAGCAGTGGAAAATAACACAGAAATCTCAGTCCAATTCGAATCTGCAAGTGCGGCAGGTGCAAACAGCCAAAATAGTAAAATCCTTATCACAAACGAAGGCCAACACTCAAGTTTGGGAAAACCAATTTATATAAACATAAAAAATAGTAACACCATCCCAACAATAAATTCACTGAAGTAGACAGTTATTCTGCTGAAACCAGTTTGTAACATGAGATTCATGCTTTTTTCATTATCGCTGGTTTATTGTTGGAATGGTGCTACTATTTTTTATTCTGAAATAAAGTGGTTTTCCCACACTTGAGTGTTGGCCTTCATTTGTTATAAGGATGTTACTATTTTGGCCATTTGCACTTGCCATACTTGCTGATTTGAGTTGGACTGAGAGTTCTTTATTTATAGACATATATACATATTTACATAAATATATACACATTTACAAAGGTATACAACCATTTAAAGTAATTTTCTTTATTATATTTTATAATCTAACTTGACATTCATATATATATATATATATATATATATATATATATATATATATATATATAAACTTATTTTTTATATCAACCCACACGATGCTTTGCCAGAGATGGTCTGCACCTGTCGCCCCAGGGATTCAGGTAACTGGCTAAGGCTCTTGCCACCCCTATAGTGCCCTTTTTAGGCAAGGCTCAAAGGACAAAACCACCACCATATATAAGCATGCAAAATCTGAAGGTAATGCTACTCAATGCTAGAAGTCTAAACCTCAAAATGCACCCTCTCGAGGCACTTCTAAAAATGGAGAACATTGATATCTGTGCAGTAACTGAGACCTGGTTCAAGGCTCCAGAGATTACCCCTGCAAATACCAGGCTACAACTCTTACCACACTTTTCGGCCACCAAACCAGGACCAAAACACTAAAGGCGGAGGAGTGTCCATATTCACCAAGGATATTCACACTTCCAGACTGCCCAACATAATGCATCTGAAATTCTACAGGTACAACTAATACTAGGTAAGACTGCAATCCAAATTGTAGCTTGCTACAGATCCCCCACCATGCCCCAAGATTCTCACTACACCTTTCTAAACATACTGGAAAATATTAAGATACAACCAAACACCCTAATACTGGGTGAGTTCAACTACCCTGCCATTAATTGGGAAAACTACTTGGGCACCAACACCTTAGCCCAACGGTTTTTGGAATTCATAAATTCCAATGCCCTGTATCAACTAATCCATAATCCCACAAGGGGCTCAAATATCCTAGACCTGGTCAAGACCAACATGGGAGACTGATGCTCCATGCCAGTGGTCATCCCCTCGTTGGTCAGGTCTGACCATAAGCTAATCACCCTTGACGTCCACACCCCCCCCCCCCCAGTAGGGAAACCTTCATAAAAAAACTTCTCCAAACCTAACTTCATGCTATTCAAGTCAGAAGTGGCAAACTTCATGACACCCATGCAGACGGGAACTGAAAGTTTGACTGCTGAATCCTACACTAAGACACTGTACGAGCACATCCACTCATGCATGAATTGTGCCATTCCAAATAGAAACAAGATGTTCTCCTCCAAAAAAAAAGAAGCCAATCTGGTGGTCCCCTGCCATAAACAAACTATACAACAGAAGGAAGAAACTGTTGCAGAAAAGAGGAAAATCCCAGGATGCAAAATATTCCCTTATCAGCCTTAGTAAGATGCTGAGATCCCTCATAAAATCCTCCAAAGCTAGTTACGAAAATAAAATTGCCAAAGATTCCAAGGACAACCACAAGGCATTTTATAGTTATGTCAAGAATCTAAATGGCAATGCTCAGATCTGTTCTGAGCTACAACAGAATGGCATTAAATATACTGATCCCCAGGATATTGCTAATATCTTGGCAGATCGATTCAGTGCCAACTTCACCCCCCTCTCACCCCCTAAAGGGTCCAGCTCAATGCCAAAAGATTGCCAAATTCCAGTAATCATGGCCACACAGGTAAAAAAATGCACTCTCCAAAGCTAAGAATACAGCATCCATGGGACCAGTGGACATCCTGGGCTGAGTACTACATGATCTACAAATTGAACTTGCACCTCACCTAAGTGTCATGATTAATCATAGCCTCACCTCAGGCTTCATGCCCAATGAATGGTGCACAGCTACAGTTATTCCACTCCACAAGGAAGGATCCACCTTGGATCCCAGGAACTATTGCCCCATCAGTCTGACAAGCCTGATCTGCAAAGACATGGAACGCATTATCATGTGGAACTTATGAATAAAGACATTGGCAACCTTCAAACACTGGACCCCACTAAGTATGGTTTTGTAAAGGGCCGATCTTGTCTGCTCAACCTGATTGACTTCTTCAAATCAGTATCCAGAGCCGTGGATGAGGGCAAGGTGGTCCACACATCCTATCTGGACCTCACCAAGGCCTTCAACACCATTCCCCACTCTGGAATCATAGATAAACTTACTAAGCTGGGCATTATTCCCTACATCATTCGATGGGTTGCCAACTGGCTTATTGACAGAATCCACACTGTAAAAGTAGCCGACTCAAAATCCATCTCCAGACAAGTGACAAGCGGAGTACCTCAGGGTTCATTCCTGGGACCACTCTTGTTTGGTATCTACTTCTCTGAAGTACAGGCCAGCACTAAGGGACTCTGGCTAACAAAGTTCGCTGATGACTGCAAACTGGGAGCCATTATTGAATCCCCAAATGATGTGGATATTCTACAAAAGGGCCTTACAGAAACATATGCTTGGTGCCAGAGTCATGAGCTCAAGCTCAATGCCAAGAAATGTATAGTTATCCCCTTTGGGAAAATCCATGTATCCATGAATTACCACATAAGTGGCAGTACACTAAACATCGAAAGTGTGATAAGGGACTTAGGGACACAAGTGGACAATGGTCTCACCTTCGATAACCACATTACCACAACAGTCAGGAAATCTTTCTATGTGGCACACCTCATCATTAAGGGCTTTTCATCCAGAAAAAAGGAGGTCATTGTCCCACTGTACTCATCCCTCATTAGACCCCTTATAGAGTACAACGCCCCATTTGGTATGTACCTCACAAGACATCTGCAACAACTGGAAAGGTCACAGAAATGCCTCACTAAAAGAATCACAAGCCTAAAGCAGATGCCCTATGCTGACCATCTAAAAAAAACTCCAGCTATACTTTGTCACATATCGCCTGTTCAGAGGCGATCTCTGCTTAACATACAAGGCCATGTCAAACCCAGAGCTGTTGGACATGCTACACTTAAAGAAATCACAATCCCTCAGAACCACACGCTCCAGGGATCTAAACCTGGTCATCACAATGAACAAAACATGCTGGAGGGATAGGTTCCTGACCCAGAGACTCCCCATACTCTGGAATAGATTGCCCATGCATGTTAAGCTGAGCGGCTCTTTGGCCCTTTTCAAAAAGAACCTTGACGATTGGATGGGAGATAGGAAATTCACTTTTTTATCCAAATCATCTTTTGATTTTTTGTTTATATTCTTATAGTATCCATATTCAATCATATCCATAGTTATATCCTCATTATTCTTGAAATTTTCAAAAAAAAATGTATACAGAATTTATTCCATATTTTTTAACTCTCTCACATTTCAAGAAAATATTTTCTGTTGTTTATTCTTCACTGCAATGCAAACATATTCTTTCACTTTTCCTTTTGTAAAGCATATTTGGCTTTACAGGTATTTTTTTATTCCCAATGTCCATCAAAAGTCTTGACATTCAACATTATGGCTACACCATATATTTCTTTCTTTAATTACTTTAATATTTACTTCTGGAATATCTTCTCATAGATTAACACAATAATATTTCCTCATAATAGTTTAGACCATATTATTCCATCTCCTTCCACTTCAGCAATCTTTATTTTCCACTTTCTTATCTTTAGTTGATAATACTCTTTCTTCATTAAAACATTTTTTTGTTACTTCTTATTCTTTCCCAGAATTCTTTATACTTGTACTTCAATAGATTTTTCACTAAATTCACATTTTTGCATTTCACCATTTCAATACCTTATGCAAATTTAGTGATGCCGCATGTACTATTGGATTTATTATACCTAATCCTCCTCCTTCTTTATTCATGTATAATACACCCCTTTTACCAGGGTTTAATCTCAATCCCCATATAAAGGAGAAAAACTATTTCTAGTATTTGTATGGATATATAGGCTATCTTACCTATTAATACTGAATTAATCAAATTTACTTTTTTCTTATATACTAATCTGTTTCTTTTCCATAACAAACAAATATTTTTTATTTCCTTTATTATTTTATCCCATCGTTTTTGCCTTCTTTATATAAAATTGTATATCTGTTATTTTTATTATATCACCAATTACTTTACTTTTTTCTTTATTAAGAGTCATACCTCTTTCCTTTAAACATTCAACTACATAAATAATAATTTCTCTCATCCACTCTCTGTTTTTAACTGTTATAATAATATAATCTGCATATGATATCACAACTGGAATTTCAGCTTCTGTTTGAATTCTAAAATTTGCATTCTTCATTTTCTGATTAACCTAACTATTGTATTTATAACTAAAGCGAATAAGATACTACTCATAGGATACAGTTGTCTTATATCATTGTTCATATGCATTTCTTTACTCAGCCAACCACTAAGACTCTTACTTTATTATCATATACTGTTATACATACTTGCTTGATTTTATTACTAACATTGTACATATCCTTTATTTTCCACAGTATGTCATGCCATATTGAATCAAATGCTTTGTTAATATCATCTACCATAAATTTTGCATCTTCTTTCCAACTATATCATCTATTATTTCTGTCACTATTATTAATAATGCTTAACATCCTTTTCCTTTAATACTATATACACTTTCCTCCATTATATATTGTATCTTATATTCAAATCTTTATTGTTTTATTTTCATAGGCGGCCATGGTGGTGCAGCAGTTAGCGTTGTTGCCTCACAGCAAGAATTTCTCCAGTTCGATCCTCAGCTGGGGTGCCTTCTGTGCAGAGTCTGCATGTCCTCCCTGTGGTCACGTGGGTTTCCTCCGGGTACTCCAGTTTCCTCCCACATCTCAAAAACATGCTGTAGGTGGATTGGACACTCTAAAACTGGCCCTAGGTGTGTGTGTGTGTGCCTTCTGTGGAAGGTTGGGTGCCGGGCTGGCAACTCAACACTGTAAAACTCCACTGCCAATCATGAGCAGACAAGGTGATCTGTGTGGTGACCCCTAATAGGGAAAAGCCAAAAGAAGAAGAAGAAGATTGTTTTATTTTCATAAATATCTTATAGTCTGTATTATTTACAACTATTGGTCCCTATTTTTTTATATTTTCTTTTTCTCCCTTTTCCATATAAATTTTAATATCCCACTACACAATTCCTTATACTATAATCGGTTTACTATTATAACGCCGAATATCATATGTATGAAATGATATTATTCTGAATCAAGTATGCGAAACTGCAGGTTACCAAATATAGAAATGTCAAAAACATGTATGAAACGTCAAATTCGATATTCTCTTCCATCACTTGACATTCTATGCAGAACACCAGTGTGCATTATGTACCACTCCCACTCTAGTGCAATTAGCGAAGTTTCATCGAGTGTGGTATTCTTATACCGAAGATAAACATCACTAAGCTACAAATATAGTAAAAAGTCCAATGCAACATTATTACACTTTGGTTATGTAAATCTCCAGGTGCATGTGTGCGACTAACAGTGATTCCCAACGTGAGATGTATATAAAGAAGACTAGAATGAACAATGATGTGCCACTAGTTTTACCAAACCTTCTGGATTAAACTCATCACGACGTGCCAACAGTTTCCAAAACATATCTTCTTTATCCAGCAGCCTACGTCTCTTCAGAGATGGGGGTACACAACAGAGTAGTCTGCACCTAACATCCTCTATATGGTTCTGTTCCAGTATAATAGCATGCAGTACATCTGTGATGAACAGTTGTTTTTTCCCTAGTAAACTACGGAGATGGCAGTGCCAGCTTTCCACCGCATTCTGTGTACTTGGATAACCTTTGTCACATACATCCCAATGATTCCAAAATAGTACTTCAAATAATGGTATCTGTCTTTCAACCATATTATTTCTCATGCCATAATGCTTTGGTTTTCCGAGTATATAATTATTTGAGAAAAATTCACATAGACCTTTAGCGTTGTCAGGCATAGCTGCCTCTATACTATTAAACATTCCCACAATTTCCTCAGGCTTAACAAACGCTAAAGTGGGTATTTGTTTGCACAATAATGCAAACCTACTATCATTACTGAATAATGACGATAATCCACAACCCTGAATTTGTCTCCACACTATCTTGCAAAGGTGGAACCAATAGCCTTTGGGTATGCTCTCTGGCAGAGTCCTCCTGATACTGTTTACAGTGGCTTTTTCAAAGTCACTCAGTACCATCACTGGCTTTAGCTGCAGTTCACTACGTCCACATAAAGTCAGCAAAGTTTTCCAAAAGATGTCAAAACATGTCATAGCATTCTTCCGTCTTAGACAGTAAAATTGCATAGACAGTTGGTATGACTTTTGTACTCCCACCTAATGGGGAATGTGCCATCGACTAAGAGAAATTTAGAGGAACACAACACTTATAAGTTACTGTTAGTAATCAACACTAGTATTTCCTGACTACTACTATGAATTCTGCAATGCTCAACAATAAATTTCCCATTTTTAAGTGGCAACATGTTGGAAGTGAGATCTTGTAAGCAAGATAAACCCTTAATAGGATTAGTACTGGCAGTTCTCCTCACCCTACGAACAGTCTGTTTTAAAGCCTCACTATTAGGCACTATAGTCACAGTATCTGTTGCAAGAACTTCTGACATGATTTTGCAAGGGTCTTTAAGAGTCTGTTGAGCTCTGCACTTAATTATCTCTTTCACCTTTAGTTGCTCACAATTAATCGCATCAGGTGCATGATGGTGAGCGGTTGACTTTTTTAATATTTCCTTGTCTTCAACTACTACAGTGATACAATGCCCCTTACATTTCTCACTTATTTTGAATATACAGCACCAGTATTTCATTTGTACTGCACACTTCTCTAAGTAGTATTTATAGCCATCTATACACAACATTCTCTTCCCTTTTTGGGATATTATGCTATCATACTGTAAGCCAATTATACAGGCAGCAGTATCGTGCAGGCCTGTGCTCATTTCTGTGACAACCCTGTATCCTTCGTAGTAAACAAATGGTACTCCTGTTATTTAAAACCCTTTACCATGTGAAACATAATATCGCACTGTCTGGTACTCACCAATATATTCACAAACTCAGCTGTATGACTGTCTAAGTATGTATAAATATTCCATCTAACAGTTGGATGGTACGGTATTCTATTACATCCACTTCTATATGAAATCCATCACTTTCTACTGTCTACGTCAAAAGACCGACGCATACTTCATCGACATATCTATGGTTGCATTTATTTCTGCGAAGCATTTGGGATGTTATTTGCAATTTTGACTTCGATATTCTGTACTGTTTGGCTTGTTTTTTCACGGATATGATTATTGGGTAATTATCTGTCGGAATTGTAAGTGTTGGCGTTATAATAGTAAACCACTATAATCATTCATTTAACTAGTCATCAAATACACATAATAAGTATTTTTTCTGCCATTCTTCTAGATTCTTATGCATTTCAAACCTAATACCATCTGGACCAAATGCTGATTCTATATTTAACCTTTAAACACTTTTTCTAATTCATATAATGTCATTTCTTTTTCAAATTCTCTATTAATTTGTTCAGAATTTTTTTTGCTTCCCATATCCTTACACTATGTCTCTTTTCTACTAAACATTTCATCCACACACCTTACAATGTGCATAATTTGTTGCTGACTTTTATTTATATTACCTTCTTTATCCCTCATTTTTCTCATTACACAAATATACTCATTCACTATCTTACTTAGATAAGATGAAACTTCTCTTCTACCTTGTGAAAAAAAAATGTTCTCATAATTTTTCTTATAAATTTATTTATTTTTCCTGATATTCTATATTATTATTTTCTGAATTATCCATCACATCTCTATATGTTTTAGCATTTTCCTGCTTTTCTTTATTTCTTACTTTATTTTGCCAAAGTAAATAATTGTCTTTATATTTTCTTTAAAAGTATTCCACCATTCCAGCCAATAAGATGATCTTCTATTAATATGGTCCTTCCATAACTGATTTCTTTCTTTCTTTCCTTTTTCATTTCATTCCTTTTCATTTATTCTTTTTATACCCTTTCCTATCTTTATATGTTCTTTATTATTATATATTTCCAACCACATTGCCAAATGCTTTGAGAATCTGTTACAATAGTTTCTTCTTCCTTCTAATACTAACAAAAAAACATAATCAATTTCAGATTTAAAGTACCTCTTCTATAAGTTAATTTTTTCATTCCATATAACCAATTTTCCACGTCATTAATTCCATCATCTTTTTTACCTTTCCACTTTTATTTCTATTCCCCCTTAAATCACAATTGAAATCTGCTGTAATTATTTTATCCATATTTACAACTACATAATCCAAAATTTTCCATAATAAATTCTCCCTTTCTTTACTAATCAAGGATATATAGCAATAATTCTATAAACGCTTTCACACCATATTGCATCTATAATTGTTAATCTTCCCATTTAATTAACATAAGATCCAAAATCTTCACTACTGTTCTATATAGAATTGCTGTTCTTGAACACTGTTCATTCCCTATGCTATGTATTATTTCCCCATCCCATATTTTTGCATCTGAAATATTTCTTAGTATCTCAAAAATTGTATATCTTCCAGAATAATAATATTGGCATCACACTTACTACACCATTCTAAAATTATTATCCTTGTTGTAAAACTTTTCTTACTATTAACATTCACTGAAAGAATCTTTACATTATTACTTTCCCTGTTTCTTAATTTATAATATACCTTCCTATTCTTACACTAGTTTCTTATAAAAAAGATTTATCCATTCCCTTTCTTCTTTTCCTTTATTAACATCTTTAAATTTTCTTCTATTATTTTTACTCTTCTACCAATATAATTCTTTTTTCCTCTTACCATCTTCCAACTTATATCTTCTTCATCACTAACATCTAACTATAATTCCTCTCCTTCATTATTTTTTCCAGTATCTTCCTTTTTACTTCTAATTTTTCATCTATTTCTATCTCATCTTCAGTCGTGTTGTGTTCTTTAGCCTTGCTCTGGTTCACAGTATTTAATTCATTCTCTTTTTCCTTAAAATCCATCCATAAATGTCCCTTTTCTACAATTATAACATTCAAGCTTACATTTCTTTGCTTCATGTCCTATTTTAGCACATACATAACATTTCCTTTTGTCACAATTAATAACTGAATGTTCATTTCTACATAAAAAGAAAAAAACATGGCTTTGGTTTTCCCCAATATTTTACAACACCCCTGCTACCATCAACATTTATAATATTAGGAATATGTATTTTTTTCCATTTCCATTTTTAAAATGACATTGTTATCCCATGCCCCAGTCCATAAACCCCTATTATCATAAACTTTTGAAATGTCTATTATTCCTTTACATATATTTTTAAATGTTCTTTTAAAATATCTCTTTCCACTTTGGTTCAAAACTGTATATGAATTTTCTTTTTAGTTTCAAAAAAGTATAGTTTTACTACATTTTAAATGCAAGGATTATTATTTTGCCATTTTTTTTTGTATTAACATAGAAATTTCTCCATACCCTGTACAGTCTCAAAATATGTTACAGAATGCCTATTTATTAATCAAAATAAATGCTATATCTTGTCTTTTCATGTCCAAAGGTAAATTTACATCATCCCATACCTCATATCTGTTCAACTCCTGCTCTCCTTTGTACTCTTACTAAGAATTGTCTATTTACACTATTTTCCCCTTGTTCTGTCTTATGTAGCTGCCACTGCCTCTGCATATGTTTTCTTTGCTTTTCCACTGCTTCCTTCTGACATCGCTTCTACATCCTCCTTATTTTATTTTTTGCATAATGTGCCCCATGACCCTCATTCGCTAATTTACTTTGGTTAATTAATTCCTGCAGTAAATCAGCCTAAAACCCTCCTGAATGGAGGGTTGTAACTATATGTTCCTCTCTGACTGTCTCCTCCATTCGTTTGAGCAGCTTTTGCTGAAATGCTTCTTATGAATCATGATCTGGAACATTTTCTTCTTTTGAGTTGCTGTTTGTCTCTGCTTACTTCAGTTGATTTTTTGTCTTGTCCTCTCAGCCACCTCCATGCTACTAATGGGGCATGCACAGATACTCCCATATACCAACACTGTGAGTACCAATTGCAAATAGGGGAAGTCCCCCCAATGTCCTGGTCAAACCTTCCATAATAGTATAACTAAAACCTCTGGCTTCCTCTAAAAAGAGGCTACTAGCCTAGTGGGACTAACCCACTCAACAAAGGAAATATAAAAAATAAGTAAATAAAATAACTGGAAACTTTTTTGGTGGGGGGAATGTAGTGAGTTGGCAGATTTTAAAAACTCCTTACAGACTAATTTGCCAAAAAATGTTGGGGAACCAAATGGTGGCAGCTAATGAAATGATTCTTTTGAAATTCCCCAGATGTAGTAAGGCCTTAATAGGTTTAATATTGATTACAAAAAAAAATCAATTACTCCATAAATGGAAATCAAATTCTAAAACATCTATAACTGATTACTGAATATTATAAATGAAATAAAAGGCCTGGAAGTGAGATCTTTAGAAAAAAGGAAAACAAAAAAACAAATCACATAGAAAAAAAAATTAAAAATTAAAAAATTGTGGTGACTCGCAGCTGTTTGGACTTGGAGAGTGAAATTTAAAGGAAGTCATGAATTGAGCAATTTATGTAATGTTGGAGTGAATGAAAATTGCTAAAATGTATATTGCATGAAAGTAACAAATGTTAGTACAGTTTGTTTTCTTTTGCATTACTGTATATGTAACTGTGCCAGATTTAAACATCATATTTGATAAAGATGTTTAAAATATGTTGTGCAAAAACCCACCAAGACTATATTCATTACTTATTCTACTTAAATATTACCTAAAAGTGAAATATAGACCAGAGAAGGAATTACACATAACAAATATGTTGAATAGAGCATATTTACCAAAGAAGCACAAAGATTTGATAGAAGGATTTTAGATTATTTGTGTAATTACACAGTTACCATTGAAGGAAGAAAAAGTAAAAGAAATTCGGACCTATAATGTCACTGACCTAGAAATGAAATTAGTCGAATATATTACAACATAAGACTGGTCTAAGTAAAAGTCACAAGTAAGGAAAATAATTCAGTCTATTTTCTTTCATGAAGAAAATGTATTTTGACCAGGGCCTAATGTTTAAAGCTGACAAAATGAAGGTTTCCAATCAACTGAGAAAACATATATTTGACAGGAAAAAAATGTATCCACTCTACAGTCCATTGAAAACAAAATCTGCTAATTTATTTCCAATTCCTCCCCTTAGGAGCACAACTCCATCACTCTCTCCAAGTCCAAATGGCTACCAGTCTCCAACCGAGTTGAGCTGCTCCTAAGTCCTCTTGTTTTCAAATGACTTCAACCAGGTGCATTTCCGCAACCTACAGCCAAACTACATAATAAAACCACCCCCTACAACCTTTGCAGCCTCTCCCAATTATCTCCCTCACTTCAGACTCCCCCAACTAAACTACACTCCACTGATCATTCTTTCTCCATTCTTGCACCCAAACTCTAGCAATCCCTCCCCCTTCAGCTTAAAGAACTCTCCTCTTTCCTCAGCTTTAGAGCTCAACTCAGAAGATACCTTCAACAAAAATCTGATTGCAAGTGCTTTTCCACTGGACACATTACCTAACTCCCTCCTCATCTGCATCACTTCTACTTTGATCCTCTGTTCTCAGCTGCTGCTTACCTCTCATAGTTACTACTAAAATTCATTCACAATTGATTTTCTACTCTACTAGTATTATTGACATACTGTGACAATTGTCTATGGATTATCTACCTCCTGTGATTACACTGTGTTTGTGAATTTGCTTGATTTTCTTTTCTTTTTTTTTTTTTTGTAAATCTGTTCACCCAGGCTGTACCTGCAAATGGTCCATAGTGATCAGTGTACTACCCCAATGAACAAACGTAAATAAATATCTGAATCATTTATTTATTTTATTTATTTAACATTTGTTGACCGGGAATGTCTGACTAGGTTCCACAGAGCCTGTTTTCAGCAGAGGCCCGGGGAGAAATGCTCCAGATGCATGTCTTTGGAATGTGGGAGGAAACCGGAGTACCCGGAGGAAACCCACGCGAGCACAGGGAGAACATGCAAACTCCACACAGAAGGCACCCCAGCCGAGAATCGAACCGGAGAACCTCTTGCTGTGAGGTGACAATGTTAACCACTGCACCACTGTGCCACCCTACAGGGAATATTTAAGTGCAAGGGAAGAGAAAGCATATAAAGTATTTGCTAGGAATGTGAACTTGTATAGAACAAATTGCAGAGCTGTCATCTGCAATGCATATCATATCAACAATCCAAAGGAAGAGATGCTGTAATGCACAGTACATGATCATCCATGGAATCAAGTGACACTGAGTCATTCCTTTTCAAAGAAGCAAGGAAGAATAATCCCAAAATGTGGAACAAATATTCATTGTAAACAGTAATGTTAAATGTTCTGGTTATGAAATAATAATAAAGAAACCAACATGATATATATGGGCAGTCTGAGCATTAAATGTTTATTATAAAGAATGACAACTGATTTTATTTAAAATGAGTTTTAAATATGCAGAAAAATTATTTTTTGATGTAAATAGCTTGACCTTCTTACCATAGAGTTTATATTACTTTTAGAATAATCAGTATAATTTAATGCATCTGCTTTATTTTCATGCATATATTTTATAATTAAAGAAATACATGTTAAGTTATGAGGTATTATATAGCTATTTAAATGTTAATGAACTACCAACAGAAAGCTCACTCTAAATATAGACTTCATGGTGGTTAGACCACATCCTTGCAGTCTGTCTTATATATTGGCCATCCAGGCATTATAATGCTACCCTTTGCACTTCATGGCAATACAGTGATTCTCTCTCTCTCTATCTCTGTCTCTCTCTAGACATAGCCAGTAGAAATGTTGCTGTTATTTGGTAGGTTGAGTCCAATTTTCAAGAAACTTGGACTGCAAACAGGTATGCTGCATAGAGGGATGTAGAATGGCCTGCTCACAGGCAAACCAATGTGATCCCAGCCAGACTCTCAAACATAGTTTCCAGACTTAAATGTTTTCTTATCACACCTTCCATGTGAAGGTGGACCACTTGGTAACTCAGGGTTTACAAAAACTTACAGAATGTTATAATGTCAGAAAATGTCCTTGTTCAACTGGTCCTCACCATATTGGTTTAATAAACAAATGAACCATCAGATAACTGAATATCATTATGTTTTCATGTCTTGAGAATATATTGCCCATTACATTATATTAACGTGCAAAACTTGAAATTTGCACTCAACATTTTTTCCTGGTCCTCAACTGACTGGGCCTGACTGTAGTCATCTGGAGTCTGGTCTTTTGATGGATCATATGAGATTGTGTGGTACAGCTGTAAATTAGTCACAAAAAGCATTCTAATGGCCTTCCCTAAGTTTATGAGATTTACTTGCCTTAAAGGTAAACTTTATCAAAGCATTTAAAAAATTTCAAACACAACTAAAACACCAAAAATAAGCATTTTTTTACAGAGGGGAAGTCCCCCTCCACCCCCATGTGGGTGTTTTGCCCCATGCCTCCCTTACTTATATATACTAATCTCACAATTGCACACCAGTGGTGTTAAAAAGAAACCACGGTAAAATAATGCGCAATGGGCTTACACATATACTAGTCCTGCCATTCTGTATAAATGAAACTGCAAAATTAATGTGCCATAAAACTAGAAAATCAAGTCATCAAAGAGATATCCACCTGTATCCAGCCAAATGTAACAAAATATATGCCAGCCCAAATTTTGCGAAATGCTAAAAAAGAACACCAGCAGAAAAATAAATAAATAAATAAGGCCAGGAACTGCACTAAAATGGTGGTCAGTAAAAATCTAGCCCATACACTGATACATTAGTCAGAGAAAACAATCCTTCACTTTAGCTAAAATGAAGCTTTGAAAAAAATCTTTAAAAAACATGTTCAACAAACAAAAATCAGAGATGGAGTCTGACCACATGCACGGAAAACAATTCTAAAGTGGGAAAGAGCAGCAACATGTTCTGTTTTTGGCATCTCAGTTGGTTTACTTCAAAAAGAATAGCAGTTTCAGCTCCTCATTTATTCAGTAAGCATGGAGCTACTCACTGTTACCTTGACAGATACTGTGAGGAAGCATAGTAGTATCATAGACCACTAAGCGAAAATTACTGAATCAGACTTTAATAGATTAATATAGATATTTATTTTTACTTGTACAGTTCTACTAAGCCTAAAGCCCATTTTCAGAGTATTCAGGAGCTGCTCATACTGATTAGAAATAATTTTACTAGGGCAGCAGAGAAATTTCCCTATTCTTCCATCACTTCTTTTGTGGAAGACTGCATCTTGGAATGGATGCAGACTGGCTCACATGTGACTCATATGAATTAGGGAACTTCATTAAGAAGACTACAGTAGGTCTGGAGAATGTTGATGTCTTGCAAGCTCTTATAATCAGAAGTGATTTACTGTTCAGGAAAATATAGAGAGACTACTGTACGTGAATGATGCACAAGTCATATTGAAGACCAGAAGACTACAGAAGTAGTATTCCAGGCTGGATGGAGGAAGTCTGCTGCTGGAAAATGGAGGCTGGATCCATGTATTTATGTATATGTTACCAGAAGTAAGGCACTTATCCATCTGGAATATTTTCAGGCTCAACCCGAGGAAATCAGATAGAAATAAAATGAAATCAATATTACAAAGATATTGTCCACATAAAATCAGATGCAATGAAATAATAAGAGGCAGCAGTTACACAATAGTTACGTAAACCATTTGAGCAACATAGTTACAATTCACTATGCAGTATCTTAGGCTGAAGTAAAGATATTATTCAATATATTGTTGTATCAAAAAGCAAATACATCAGTAAAGTACATATAATAGACATGATTAAACATACCATAACTGGTTAGGCTCTACCATAAGGAGAAGTTCATCTAACACACATATGCTGTTTGCAACAAATAACTTTTTGACTTAACGGGATTCTTATATACTTTACATTGATCCACATAGCTGGAAATTTTGTGTATGATATACACTTTGGATTTATTACAGATATCCTGGACAGCTTTTTCATAGGTTAGTATTACCCTAGGTGTCCTCTGTGTATCTTTAATGTAAACACCTTAGCCATTATGCTGATGTCCCCTCCCAATTATGTGATAGATGCATTCCTGAAGTATCATTTGAGTTCTCAGGACCAAGATCATCTGGTGGTCTCTTTACATAAGTGGGTACTAGTCTAGCTGCCCTTGTGGGGCATTTTAAGCCTAGTCAATTTCTGTCAAAGGTGAGAATCAAACCCTGTACCTTTTGTTTGGGTGGGAAATGCCTTAACTGTTAGCCATATCCCCAATTATTATATTCTGAAGGATTCACTGGTGTAGCATGATGTTGTGATGCCATTTTCAATGCTCGAGGTGTGTTCTGCTACCATACCATTCAGAAAAGAGAGAATTACATAGGCAGGCAGGTGGTATGGCTTGAATTCCACTGTATGGCCCTGGTTAGTTCAGATAAGTTTTATGATTTACCACTTTTTTGACTGCAGTCTGAAATCCCCAGCTGTAACTAAAGATATCAAGATACTGGCCTCCCTGCATTTATCTAATGTTTTCTTTTTTGGGACAACACAAGTATACCCAATCCCTGGAATTCATTAACGCTTACACTAAGTGTACAACACTCTGAGTGAACAGACAATACAATCATAACTCATACCTTCTTCTTCCTAATTTCAGTTTTCCCACTGATTTTCTACAGCTTTAAATATTGAGGAGGATTCATAAAGGTTACCACAAAGTGGTACAACAAAAACACTGGTAAACTCCTCTATAACTTCTTCTTCTTTCGGCTTTTCCCAGTTAGGGGTCGCCACAGCAGATCACCTGTCCGCTCATGATTGCCAGTGGAGTTTTACAGTGTCGAGTTGCCAGCTCGGCACTCAACCTTCCACAGAAGGCACACACATGCACACACTCACATGGCAAATGCTTGGAATGAATTACCACTAAGTGTTAGACAGATCTCTAACCCCAACTCTTTCAAAACAACACTAAAGGAAACTCTACATATATCATAAACATGCTTATGTTATTACCCAACTTAATCCACCTCCCTTCCTATAAAACTATTGCAGCAACATTTTCTCCCGCCTCCCTCTGCCTCTGCTTCTAATAAAGTTTAGTAAAGTCTCTCTGTCTCTGCTTCTAATAAAGTCTACTAATAGTCAATGGTTCCTACAGCTTCCACAGCTGTAGTCTTGGAAATTGGCTCTTGTCCTGGGCTTATCTCCCGTTTATATATTTGTTACTTTCTGTTTTACAAACTTATCTATATTTTCTACAGTCTGCTTATTATTGTATGAAACTTCATACTATATTATGTTTTCAGTTTTATGACCATTTTCTAGCATGTTGTTTCAACATACACCTCATACATATTGTAATTATTGTAATTTTAGTTATAACTCTGTGATGTGATTACTTTTGTTACTTGTACTTTTTGGAGCTTTTCTCCTCTGGCCTCTGCTCAAAAAGGGCTGCTGCCCAGTCAGACTAACCCGGTCAACAAATGCCAAATAAAAAAAATAAAAACGTAGACTACACGTACACTTAGTGTAATATTTCTGAGTGACTAGAGGGCACAAAAATGTGGTAGGGATGTTCTTGAATACAGAACGTGGACTTAGCATTGGCGTTAATGAATCTGGCCAAATATTGTGTGTGGCAGCAAAAACAGTGCAATAAGCTCTCGGTGATTATTTATTTATCTCAGTCTTTGTGAATGAAGGGGTTACCTGGAGACATTCTGCCTCAGCAGCAGGCTGTTGAACAGAGCACTGCTATGTCATCTCCTCTTGAACATGACACATGACAGATCTTCACTGGAGGGAAGGGGGAAAATCATGGTGGTCATAGCCCAATAATATTGCCCTACAGAGATAACTACCAATTCAGGGGCTCTAAAAACCTATAAATCTACCAAGACTCAGGATAAAAACCAGACATTCATAGGTTCATAGGTTCATAGGTTCATACTAGGCTATCTGCCCGAGGGCATTTATAAGCGGAGAAACTATGCCCATTATTTTGCTGTGCCTCTGTCGAGCAGTGACACTGAGGTAACCCCTGGGGTGTATCTGTGATCTCCCATCCATTGGTCAAGATTCCTCTTGAACAAGGCCTGCTCTGCCTCACATAACCGGGATTTTGTTCCACAGCATAGGGAGTCTTTGGGTGATGAATCTATCCCTCCGTTTAAGTCTCCGCCCTTGTGGCTCTGAGGGATCTAGATTTTTGAGATGAAGCATGTTCATCAAATCTGGGTTTGACATGGCCTTGTATGTCAGGCATAGGTCACCTCTGAGCAAGCGGTAAGCAACTGAATATAACTGGAGTTCTTTCAGTCGGGCAGCATAAGACAGATTTTTAGACCCTTTATCCTTTTGGTGAGGAACTTTTGTGGCCTCTCCAGCTGCTGCAAGTGTCGGGTCAGATACATTCCGAATGGGGCATTGTACTCGATCATTGGTCTGATGAGTGATGAGTATAGGGAGACTATGTTGATCTAGATGTGAATCCCTTCATGATAAGGTGGGCAATGTAGAAGGTCTTCCTAACTACTTTAGCAATATGAGTGTCGAATGAAGCTACTGTCAACCTGGGTTCCCAGGTCCCTAATAACTTCTTCTGTGTTCAGGGATTGCCACCTATATGGTAGCTAGGGGTAACCTTATTTTTCCCAAGGGTATGACTATGCATTTCTTGGCATTTAACTTTAGGCCATGGCTCTGGCACCAGTTATCCATTTCTGTGAGACCCTTCTGAAGGATATCTGTGTCGGATGAGTTTGCAGTCATCTGCAAACTTTGTCATAACCCTCCTGTGTTTGCTTGTACTTCAGAAAAGTAGATGCCAAACAAGAGGACTGAGCCCTGTGGGACACCACTTGTGACAGGCTTTGAGTCTGACATGGCGCCAGCAACTCTGACCCTGTGGGTTCTGTCACTCAGCCAGTTTGCAACCCATCTTGTAATGTATGGGTTTACATTTAAGTTGATGAGTTTTTCAATGATACCCGAGTGAGGTATTGTATCAAAAGCCTTCATCAGGTCTAGGTAGGCTGTATGGACTGCCTTTCCCTCGTCAATGGCTTTGGTGACTATTTGGAAAAGTCAACCAAGTTTAGAAGGCATGATCTGCCTTTGACAAAGCCAAACTGGGTTGGATCCAAAGTCTGCAAGTTCCCTATGTCTTTATTTATGAGATCCATTATGATCCTCTCCATGGCTTTGCAGATAAGGCTTGTCAAGCTAATGGAGGTGAGACTAAGATTAAACAGCTGTCCTAACTGTGGGTTTAATTCCTCGTTGAGTTCATGGAGCACACAGCCGGGGACACCATCAGGTCCCATGGATGCTGTGTTCTTTAGAGATGTTTGGGGGCTACAATCATTTGGTATAGATATCTCTCCTTTGGGTTGTTGCACTGAATCTGTCAGCCAGTATGTTGGCAATGTCTGTAGGATCAGTAATCTTCACATCATTTTGAACTAATTCTGAGCATATCTGGGAGTTTCCTCCTAGGTTTCTGACATAGCTAAAGAATGCCTTATGGTTGTCTTTAGAGTCCTTAACTATTTTTTTCTCAAAATTAGCTTTGGATGATTTTATGAGAGCTCTTAGCTTTTTACTTATAGTGATCAGCGGTATCTTACCTTTTAAGGATTTTGCTCTATCTTGTAGTAGCTTTCTCCTTTTGTTGTAGAGTTTGTTTATGGCTGGGGTCCACCAGACTGATACAAAGAGTCTTTGTTTTGCTTGGGATTGCCTGATCCATGCAGCCCTGCAGGTGCTGGTAGAACCATTTTTATGTTCCTTCTAATGTCATTGCATCTGTGGACTTCCAAAACAGTTGGCAGGAATTGGCCATGGAGATAACCCTAGATAAGTAGGGTAAGACTTTTGAGTATAGTCATGCTTTGTAAGCACTGTAAACATCAACACTGCAAAAGCATGAAAGCAGTAATTTGACCTCTTTCAAGCCTTGAAACAATGATACTGTGGTATCCTTCATAATCAGTATCACAGGCTGAAAAACTTTCAATTCATTAATTATATTAACCATTCTTGGCAGACTCATTGAATGCACTCATGTGGGGAAGAATACAGGAATGCGGTGGCAATATTAATTTCCTCTGAAAGGGTGATTTGGAACTAAAGTAGTTAAGTCATGGGTGTGCTTTTTTGACTAGAATATGTGGCAAGGCAGGAATCATAAATTCCATAGGCATTTATCATTATCAGTTCTAAAATGAGGGCTACACATCTGTTTGTATGGATCTTTCCATATTTTACTACTGAGGGACTTTAGTCTTTTCATAGGTTCATAGGAGGGTACTAGGCTAATGGCCATAGGGCCTTTACAAGCCTAGTTATGTTATAGCTGTGTTCTCTAATTGACCTTGGTTAGATGATTGTTATTTGCAGAGCATGTGTATGATCAGCACTGACTGCCCCTATCCATGAGGGACATAGGTACCACCCCTGGTGTGCATTTACAGTTTCACATCCAATTGTCTAGGTTGTGCTTGAACAGGGTCATTGAGGAGCTCTACTTCATGTGAATTGGGAGTTTATTCCAGAGGAGCGGCAATCTCTGGGTGATATATCTGTTTATCCAGCATGTTCTGTTAATGTCACAGGCTAGGTTGAGATCCCTGGAGCAAGTGACTGTAATTTATTATACTGTCATACCACCTAGGATAGCAAGCAAACATTAGTTATTTGTATACCGGTATTTCAAATGGTCAGCCTTAGGTATGGTTTTATGTGGTGTAGTTCCTGTATTGTCCATTGCCTTACTTAGATAGAAGGAAGTTTCTTTGCCTACCAGTGGGAGTGGGGAGCCTTGAGCAGCCTATCTGTCCCTGAAGGAGTGACCTCAGCACAAGAGCTTGTAGTAATTGGTTGTTTTGGACCATTTCTAGCTCTTTTGAAGTTCCCTGTTTAAAATCCACGTTTGCACGGCTTTGCACATTTGCAGCGCCGGTTAAACAAGGTTAAAGTTTTTGTGGCTCCGCCAAGTCTGCTCTTCAAATTTTCCCTTAAGAAAGCTCTACTCTTATAATAATCAGTCTAATCGCTTTATAATAAGCCTAGCACTTGTTCTCAAAACCTCTCTTCTAAGTAAGCACTCGCTAACTAAAGTAAGCACTACATCCACCTACCTTCCCTGTGAGTACCCACTTCCCTTAAAGGCACATTACTCCCTTATAATATTTTAGCATGTCGAGTGGTAGATTACTAGCATCCTCTCCGGTTCAGCTGGCTAATCTGGGAATCTTGAGACAATGCTACAATTGTCTCATGTACACAGACAACCCTCTCCTCCTCCCAACAAACACAAATACATGTGAGAGATGCAACTATATAGCCAAACTGGAGGCTGACCTCTCTCAACTCAGGACTGGCAAGACCAGACAGGAGGAGAACGTAACCACACACACACCAAACCCAGTCCCACATAGACCTACCACAACTGCAAACCAAACACATAATAACACAAAGACATACTCAGAGGCTCTAACAAAAAACTTACCAAAACAACAGAGGCTCCCAAAGCAGACAACCAAAAATCCACCACCTCAAAACATAACACATGCAGCACATACTTCAATAAATCAGTGTGTCAAACAATCACAGCTCTTAAGGCCAAACACCATGCCTGATACACTAGTAATAGGTGACTCTATAGTCAGACACACTGAAGTTCTGCTTACCAGGCTGAACAAGGAGAGAGTAATGGTGAGCTGCCTATTGGGAGCTAGGATCCGCCACATAACACACGCACTCAGGTCACTCCAAAGCAAGTACAAATATGACTCTGTCATTGTCCATGCCGGCGTGAATGACCTGAGACGTACCTCCCTGAACTACATGAAAAGAGACATAGAGGAGCTCTCTGATTATGTAGCCCAGGCTGGTATGACCCTGACCCTGAGCAGCATCTTGCCCTCACCAAGAATGATGCCACAATACAAAGACAAGATGATCAGCTTTAATGATTGGCTCAGATACTGGTGTCATTTTAGGGGGATCCAATGTCTGTCTGCTTGGGATGACATGCTGGACAAGCCATGCTGCTTTGCAAGGGACAGCTTGAATCTGTCACCACTGGGCTTCCGGATATTGGCTAAGGCCCTTGCCTCCCCCATAGTGCCTTTTTTAGGCAAGGCTCAAAAGACAAACCCACCTCCTTAGAAAACAAAAATGGAAAAAAATTAAGGGTAATGCTGCTCAATGCCAGAAGTTTAAATCTCAAGATGCAGGCTCTCGAAGCACTCCTCAGTATGTAGAACATTGATGTCTGTGCAGTAACTGAAACCTAGTTCAAGGCTCCTGAGAGCACCCCAGCACTACCAGGCTATACCTCGTATCATGCTTTCTGGCCCCAAAACTCGGGCCAAACCAAAAAGGGAGGGGGAGTGTCCATATTCATCAAGGACACTCACACCTCCAGGTTAGTGGCAACATATGAAGCATCAGAGACCATCCAGGTGCAAATAACCGTAGGCAAAACTGCTATACAACTGGTAGCATGTTACAGACCACCCTCCCAATCTCAGGAACCCCATTCAGCCTTCCTGAAGACAGTGGAGGATATGAATGTCTCACCAAACACCATCATATTGGGAGACTTCAACTACGCTAACATAGACTGGGTGCATTATTCTAGCCCAAACACCCTAGCCCAAAGGTTCCTGGAATTCATAAATTCAAATGCAGTGGAACAGCTAGTCACCTCTCCCACAAGGGGAGATAATATACTAGACCTGATCATCACAAACATGGGGACAAAGTGCTCCACACCGAAAGTATACCCCTCACTAGTGAGATCTGACCACAAACTAATCACCCTGGATATACATATCCCACCTCCACCCCCAACACAAAAGACTACAGTGAAAAACATCTCAAAAGCCGACTTTACACTTCTTAAAACTGAGATGGTATCCTTTAAGCCCACTGGACCAGTGGAAACCACATCCCACAATGCAGAATCCTTCACAAATGCTTTCTATGGACATCTCCAAGAATGCATGGATCATGCAATCCCAAATAAAACCAAGACCCTCTCCACCAAGGGCAGGCATCCTGTCTGGTGGACCCCAGCCATAAACAAATTGTATAACAAAAGAAGGAAGCTACTGCACGACGAGGGGTTAAACCGACAGGTTTCAGAAATGTTCATATTTTTGATCATGAAGTGGTACGATATGATAATATTAATAACCAAAATGAAAATATTTATTTTGTAACTACTTTTGGTTGTTTTACTAGGCAGTTTCTTGATATAGTGAGCCGTTTTTGGCTGTTTTTATGCTCTTTAAAGAATGTTCAACAGTGGTTGAATGTGAATTTAAAATCTTCTTACCGTAGGGGAAGAAACATTAAAAACTTTTTAGTTAAAAGTAAGTTTAGTATACCCTCTTCAGAAATATGTAGAGAACCTTCTAAAGTTGGAACTTTTCCTTGTGGAAGGTGTAAAGCCTGTAAGCATATTGTACCTTATTTTACTTCTATTAATAATGTTAAATTCAGTACTAACAATTGTTTTTACTGTAACTCAGTAGGTGTTGTATATTCCTTACGATGTCCCTGTAATACATTTTACATAGGAGAGACAAAAAGGGCATTTAAAACAAGGCTCTTAGAGCATATTAGGGACATAAACAATGCTAATGTAGATAGTCCTGTAGCTTTACATTTGCACAATTTCATAACAAGAGCAGTGTTGGTTTAAAAGGCACTGTGTTAGAACAAATTTGTGTTTCTGCATATCATAATATTAATGTATTACAAAAAGAAGCTTTGTACATTTTAAAATTTAAAACTATGTCTCCTTTTGGGCTTAATGAGGAGTTCAACTGGAAGGCATTACTTGATTGATGAGTGAGTTAATTGATTAATTGTGTAATTATTTTATATTTAGATGTATAAATTGCTATGTTACAGAGAGTGTTTTATTCTCCTTGAAGGCTTTGGCCGAGACGTCAGAGATTTGAGTTTTTATTAAATTTGTTGGTGGATACTGTGCTTGTTGTTCTTTGCATCCTGTCTGGTGGACCCCAGCCATAAACAAATTGTATAACAAAAGAAGGAAGCTACTGCACGACAGAGCAAAATCCCATAAAGAGAAGGCATCTCTGATCAGCACTAGTAGAAAGCTACTTTCTCTCATAAAAACATCCAAGGCCAACTTTGAGAGAAAAATAGCTATGGACACTAAAGATAACCACAAGGCCTTCTTCAGCTATGTTAGAAACCTGGGCGTAAACCCTCAGATATGTTCAGAGTTAGTTCACAATGACATACACTGAACCCACAGATATTGCCAACATTCTGGCAGACAGGTTCAGTGCACATTTCTCCCCTCCCTCATCTCCCTCACCCCCAAAAGAAGAAATACTTATCCCAGATGAATGTAACCTCCCTGTCATCTCAGATGTCCAGGTGAGAACCGCCCTCAGCAAAGCTAAAAACACAGCATCAATGGGACCTGACGGTATCCTGGGTTGCATGCTACGTGAACTCCAAGAGGAGCTAAACCCGCACATAAAAATGCTATTTAACCTTAGCCTTACTACAGGATATGTACCTGAACACTGGCGTACAGCAACAGTAGTCCCACTCCACAAAGGAGGCACCTCTACAGACCCTGGTAACTACCGCCCCATAAGCTTAACCAGCCTGGTCTGCAAAGCTATGGAAAGAATCATTATGGAACTCATAAACAGAGACATTGGGGACTTACAGACACCTGATACCACCCAGTTCAGCTTTGTAAAGGGCAGATCCTGCCTTTTGAACCTGGTTGACTTTTTTGAAACAGTCACTAGAGCCATTGACGAGGGCAAAGCAGTCCATGCAGCCTACCTAGACTTGGCTAAAGCTTTCGACACAATACCCCACTCTGGCATCATAGACAAGCTCAACAGCTTAAATGTAAATCCATATGTCACAAGATGGGTGGCAAACTGGCTAAAGGATAGAACCCATAAAGTCAAAATCACTGGAGCCATGTCAGACTCAAAGCCAGTCACAAGTGGTGTCCCACAGGGCTCTGTCCTGGGACCCCTCTTGTTAGGCATTTATTTCTCAGATGTGAAAGCAAACATGGGAGGGTTGTGGCTGACGAAGTTTGCAGATGACTGCAAACTAGGCACCATAGTCGATACACCAGCTGACACATACATCCTACAGAAAGGCCTCACTGAAACAGACAACTGGTGCCGGAGTCATGGCCTTAAACTAAATGCCAAAAAATGTATAGTCATCCCCTTTGGGAAAAACAAAGTACCCACAAATTATCACATAGACAGTAACCCACTGAGTACGGAAAAAGTAATCAGAGACCTGGGGAACCAAGTCGATAGTGACCTCTCATTTGACACCCACATTGCCACAGTGGTTAGAAAGACTTTTTACCTTGCCCACCTTATCATGAAGGGATTCACATCCAGATCAAAGGAGGTCATTGTACCCCTATACTCCTCCCTTATCAGGCCCATGACTGAGTACAATGCCCCATTTGGTATGTACCTCACCCGGCACTTGCAACAACTAGAGAGACCCCAAAAGTACCTCACCAAGAGGATCAAGGGTTTCCAACATATGTCATATGCTGCCAGACTAAAGAAACTCCAGCTCTATTCAGTAACATACCGCCTGCTCAGAGGTGATCTGTGCCTGACGTACAAGGCCATGTCCAATCAGGAATAGATGGACATGCTCCACCTCAAAAAATCCAAATTCATCAGAACCACGAGAGCTAAAGATTTAAACCTCAGCACAAATATGAATAGGACATGCTGGAGGGACAGATTCATAACTCAGAGGCTTCTCATACTCTGGAACAGAATCCCAGTTCATGTTAGGCAGAGCCCCTCACTGACTCTCTTCAAGAGAAATCTTGATGAGTGGATGGGAGATCGTAGGTTTACCCCAGGGGTCATCTCTGTGTCACTACTAGACAGAGGCACAGTAAACTAATTCTATTATGTAAGGGGGTCTTCACTGTGTCACTACTAGACAGAGGCATAGTATTCTAAATCTACTCTGTACACTTTTGTACCATTACATGGGGTGGCGAAAGTCACATCACTATGGCTAGGCTTATAAATGCCCCAGGGCATATAGCCTAGTACTAAACTATGAAACCTATGAAACTACTCCACATTAGTAATATCCATACATTAGTAACATCCATATATTCACTCAAACTATATCTCTCCTCTCACTGGCTATGCTCCTGCACCCCAGTTAATTGCCCCAACACCTAACCTCTCCCTCCCCAGAGCTTCACTCTTAACCACTCAACTACACATATCTCCCCTCCTCCTCCCTACCATGCTGACTGACTCCTTGCTATCACCGTAACTTGACCCTTCCTCCTTTAGTCCTCCCATCACTTTCTACCCTGAAATCAACTCTCCTCTGCTAAGAACTCAGCAAATACATTTATACTCATGTGTTAGTTCAAATGCTTGCCATTTTTTCTTAAATGTCCATATCTGATTGAAACATTATCATTTTTATTTCTATTACTTTCTTTAAACATAAAAGTACTGCTCTAATTACTTTGTTCTGCATAGTAACATTTTTATTTTGCATTGTAATTAAACATCATTTACATGTAAATTAATGAATGTAAAAGTACTGTTCATTATACTTTGTTCTATGTGTTAACATTTTTACTTTAATTAATGTGGAGCTTTTCTCCCCGGACCACCACTGAAAATGTACTCTTTCTAGGCCCAATGGACTTTCCAGGTTAACAAATGCAGTAAATAAATAAATAAATAAATACTATAGGAAGAACACTTTCTACAGCTGTAAACATTACGTACAGTAGATTCATAGGTGTGTACCAGGCTAACAACCACTGAGACCTTTTTAAGCCCAGCCATGCATCCCAAATCTCTGACAAATTCTGGTACCCTTGGTAAGTGTAAACAGGGCTTGGGAGATTAAATGTTTACAGGCTGCCTATGTCCAGGCATTGAACAAGTTATTAATTCAGCTTCACATGGATGGAAAGCCTGTCCCAGAAACGAGGTGATATCTGGATATATATATGTCTAACCAGCAGGTCCTGTTTATATCACAGGCAAAGTTTATGTCTTCAGAATGGGTAATTCGGGTGTAGTTTGTTCTGTGGATATCCAGGCAGTCCATCAGAGTGGAGTCAAGCAATGCCCTGTATTCCAGGGATAGATCTTCCCTCAATAGCCTGTATGAGACAGAATCCATGGATAGAGCTTTGACACGGGCTGCACAGGACATATTATTTACACCCTGTATTCTTTTAGTGTGGAACCTCTATAGATGCTTCAGTTGTAGGATGTGCCTACTTAGGTATATACCAAAGGGGGCATTGTACTCAATGACAGGTCTGATGATTGCCAAATACAGTGGAACAATAACTTCCTTCAACCTAGATGACACACCCTTGTTTATAAGTTGCACAACATAGAATTACTAGGGAGTATGCAGCACTATCCCATATTAGTGAGAACCAGATCCAGTATGTTTGTGCCCCTGGTCTACATATTGACAATCTGGCTCAGGAAGTTTGTTTTTTTCAAAATCCAGGAATCTTTGTGTCTGCATGTTTGGTGTCGTATATGATTCCCAGTTAATAGAGGGGTAATTAAAGTCACCCATTAATATGGTATTGGGTTGGATGGTGGGTGTTTCCATTAAGTTTAAATACATTTTATGGGTTTCCTGGGTCATAGATGGGGACTTATATCTTGTAAGGAAGTGGTACGGGATTTTGCCCATGGTGATTTAAACGTGGAGAAGCTCAGGTGCATCATCCTGTTTGACCCGTCTTGAGATATATTTATTTTTTATGTAAATCGAGACACCTTCACCTTTATTCCCTATCTGTTTAGTAGCCTGTGTAAATGTGTGGAAGGCATTTTAGCCTTGTACTGCCAGGGTGCTCTCCAAGGCTTTAAACCATATCTCAGTGACTGCAGAGATATCAGCATTCTGTAGGGTGAGGACATCTTGTAACGATTGGCATTTCTTGTTTAGACACTTAGCACTTAGCACTGAACAGTACACCTTTAGATTTTCATAGTTTGATTTGCTATGTTGGAAGTCTGTTGACCATGCTGACAAACATTTCATCCCCTTCAGCCTTTTATTCTGGGGTGGGGGCACAGAAACAGCTCTAGGAAGGAATCCAAGATTAGATTATAAATTTGATTAAGACACTATTATTGGATGTTGCAATGACAGATTATGTGGCAGATGTTCTTCGTCTACTGTTTTATAGTAAACATTTTGTGAAAGATGATATCATGTATAAATGTAGTTTGGAAAAAACTGTACTTCCCGTAAAGTTATTCATTAGAAGATAAATGAAATTGAATTTTGAATTTCTTTTTAAAGAGACCACCAATACTCTTGGTGAAAGGCAAGTGTGGAAAAAAATCTAGTATATTTAACCCCACCCTTCACCCCAACAGTATTGATATTTGAAAAAATGTGTGAGAAAGATATTAGGAAAATGTTCACAACAACAAACAGTGAATGTCGATGGGAAAACAATATAAATGGAGAAGTGTCACTGTTGAAGCAAATTTGTAATAATACTGAGATAAGGGTTATGAAACCCGATAAAGGTGGAGGTCTTGTCATTATGAACAACAACATATATATATATATATATATATATATATATATATATATATATATATATATATATATATATATATATATATATATATAGACAAAATGTTCAATGGGGACACCTACTGTGAAATAAGTATGAACAAAAAAAAAAACATCTGCTATAGGAAAGTGGATGTTATGTTAGAAGAAATGGTACTGAATCAATAAATTAACCTTGATGAATGCCAGTACATGATAGTTAAATATCCAAGAACACCAACGATCTTCGGTCTCCCCAAGATACACAAAGATTTGGCAGACCCGCCTTTTAGACCAATAGTTGATGCTCATGCATCTAAGACTTATCCTATAGCTAGATTTATAGGCAGTCAACTAAAGAATATACTGAGGGACTGCCCCTGGGTATTAAAAGATTCTTGGGACCTTTTGTCAAAAATAATGAGAGACATGTACAGCGACAAGTTGATTTTTATTACTGCTGATATTCGAGAACTATTTTCGGTCATAGGTTCATAGGTTCATACTAGGCTATCTGCCCTGGGGCATTTATAAGCCTAGCCCGATTGTGTTTGGCTTACACCACCCCTTGATTTGAGTATACTGTGCCCTTTTTAAAGTTTAGTTTACTGTGCCTCTGTCTAATAGTGACACGGAAGTAATCCCTGGGACAAACCTACGATCCCATATCCACTCATCAAGATTTTTCTTGAAGAGAGTCAGTGAGGTGCTCTGCCTAACATGAATTGGAATTCTATTCCAGAGCCTCTGGGTTATGAATCGGTCCCTCCAGCATGTTCTATTTATTTTTGTGCTGAGGTTCAAGTCCCGTGGCTCTAAGGGATTTAGATTTACTGAGGTGGAGCATGTCCATTAATTCTGGGTTGGACATAGCTTTATATGTCAGGCATAGATCACCTCAAAGTAGGCGGTATGCAACTGAGTAGAGCTGGAGTTTTTTTAACCGAGCAGCATATGGCATCTGTTTGAGTCCCTTGATCCTCCTGGTGAGGTACTTTTGGGGTCTTTCTAATTTCTGCAGGTGTCAGGTAATGTACATCCCAAAGGGGGTATTGTATTCTATGATGGGCCTGATGAGGGATGAATAAATTACCTCTCGATCTAGACGTGAATCCTTTCATCATGAGGTGGGCTATGTAGAAGGTCTTTCTAACCACTTTGGCAATGTGGTTGTCAAAGGAGAGATTGCTATCAACTGGGGTCCCCAGATCCCTAATTACTTTCTCTGTACTTAATGGGTTACCACCTATGTGGTAATTTGTGGGCACATTGTTTTTGCCAAAGGGTATGACTATACACTTTTTGGCATTTAGCTTTACACCATGGCTCTGGCACCAGTTATGCGTCTCTGAGACCTTTTTGAAGGATGTTTGTGTCAGCTGGACAGTCGATTATGAGTTTGCAGTCATCTGCGTACTTGGTGAGCCATAGTCCTCCCATGTTGGCCTGTACCTCAGAAAAGTAAATACCGAACAAGAGAGGTCCCAGGACAGAACCTTGTGGGGCGCCACTTGTGACGGTTTGAGTCTGACATGGCTCCAGCAACTCTGACTCTGTGGGTTCTGTCTTTGAGCCAGTTACCCATCTTGTGACATAGGGGTTTATATTTAGGCTGGATAGCTTATCTATGATGCCCGAGTGGGGTATTGTGTCAAATGCCTTTGCAAGGTCCAGATAGGCTGTGTGGACTACCTTCCCTTCATCTATGGCCTTGGTGACTGTTTCAAAGAAGTTGACCAGGTTCAAAAGGCAGGATCTGCCCCCAAATTGGGTAGGATCTAGTGTCTGTAGGTCCCCAATGTCTTTGTTTATGAGTTCCATGATGATCCTCTCCATAGCCTTGCAGACTAGGCTAGTCAGGCTTATGGGGCAATAGTTTCCAGGGTCCGCAGAGGCGCCACCTTTGTGGAGTGGGACCACTGTTGCTGTACGCCATTGTTTGGGCACATATCCTGTAGTGAGGCTGAGACTGTACAACAGTTTTATTTGAGGGATTAGTTATTCTTGGAGTTAATGTAGGACGCAACCCGGGATGCCATTTGGTCCCATGGAAGCAGTGTTTTTTGCTTTGGAGAGGGCGGCCTTCACCTGAGAATCAAAGATGTTTGGGAGGCTGCACTCTGCCGGGATAGATACTTGCTCTTTGGGGGGGGAGGGGGTGGAGAAGTTTGCACTGAACCTGTCTGCCAGGATATTGGCGATGTCTGTGGGTTTAGTGTATTTTTTGTCGCTTAGAATCAACTCAGAACAAGTCTGGGAGTTGCGTCCTGTGCAATTTTTCTCTCGAAGCTGGCCTTGGAGGATTTTATGAGGGATCATAATTGTTTGCTAGTACTGATCAGAGATGCCTTCCCTTTTAGGGATTTTGCTCTATCATGTAGTAGCTTCCTCCTTCTGTTGTACAGTTTATTTATGGCTGAGGTCCACCAGACTGGATGCCTGCCTTTGGATGATTGGGTCTTGATTTTGTTTGGGATAGCATGATCCATGCATTCCTGGAGATATCCATAGAATGCGTTTATATAGGATTCTGCAGTTTGGGCCGTAGTTTCCACTGGCCCTGGGGCCTTGAAGGATTCCACTTTGGTTTTGAGAAGTGTGAAGTTCACTTTTGAGAAGTTTTTCACTGTGGTTTTCTGGGCTGGGCTCGGGATGTGGATATCCAGTGAAATTAATTTATGGTCTGATCTTACCAATGAGAGATATACTTCTGGTATGGAGCATAGAGTCCCCATGTTGGTAATGATCAGGTCTAGTATGTTTTCCCCTCTTGTGGGAGTGGTGACTAGTTGTTCCATAGCATTTGAGTTTATAAATTCCAGGAACCTTTGGGCTAAGGTGCTGGGGCTTGAGTAATGCTCCCAGTCTATGTTTGGATAGTTGAAGTCACCCAATATAATGGTGTTCGGAGAGATCTTCATGTTCTCCAATGTTTTCAGGAAAGCTGAGTGGGATTCCTGACTTTGAGAGGGTGGTCTGTAGGATGCTATAAACTGAAAAGCAGTCTTGCCCAGTGTCAGTTGCACATGGATGGTCTCTGATGCAATGCCACTAACCTGGAGGTGTGGATATCCTTGATAAATATGGAAACTCCCCCTCCTTTTATGGTTCGGTCCAGGTTTTGGGGCCGAAAAGCATGATATGAGGTATAACCTGGTAGTGCTGGGGTGCTCTCTGGATCCTTGAACCAGGTTTCTGTCACTGCACAGATATTGATGTTCTCCATACTGAGGAGAGCTTCGACTGCATGCATCTTGAGGTTAAGACTTCTGGCATTTAGCAACATTACCCTTAGTTTCTTGTTCCTTGTGCTGTCTATGGAGGTGGGTTTGACTTTTGAGCCTCGCCTAAAAAAGGAACTATGGGGGTGGCAAGAGCCTTTGCCAATATCCGAAAGCCCAGGGTTGACAGGTGCAAGCCGTCCCCGTGGCTTGTCGAGCATGTCATCCCAGGCTGACAGACACTGGATCCCCTTTGAATGACACCAACATATTAGCCAATTGTTAAAATCGATCATTTTGTCTTTATACTGTGGCATCATTCTAGGTGAGGGTAAGATGCTGCTCAAGGTCAGGGTCATACCGGCCTGGGCTACATGATCAGAGAGCTCCTCTATGTCTCTTTTCATGTAGTCGAGTGCGAATCTCAGGTCATTCATGCCAGCATGTACAGTGACTGAGTCATATTTGTATTTGCTTTGGAGTGACCTGAATGCTTGCGTTATGTGGTGGATTGACACAAGACATTGGGATAGACTGGTTCTATCAATACCTTTGCCAATATACAACCCTTAATCACAACCGTATATTAACTGTCAGAACATTGATGGATCTTGTGCTGTATACCAACATCATTACATTTGAACAACAGTTATTTAAACAGGTTAAAGGGGTGGCAATGGGGGCAGCATGTGCCCCCATCTTTGCCAATATTGTGTTGGCCTTTTGGGAAAGGGAATTAATTTTTAAGAGTCCCTGTGTGAAACATTGGACGTTTTATGGGTGTTACCTCAATGATATCATTATTCTGTGGAATAATGATACGGATGAGTTGGAAAACTTTCTGAAATTTATAAACACTAGCACTGAGTTTCTGGAATTCACATATTCAATAAGTGTTGATGAGGTTAACTATTTAGATATAACAATTAAAAAGGATGAGACTTCTAATCAGTTCATTTCCACAATATTTCGAAAGCCCACATATTCTAACAATCTCTTGCATTATGACAGCTATCCCCCCCTCCCCATCAAAATATATCGTTAGTTAAAGGGCAATGGGTGTGACTGGCCAGAATGGTATCTGACTATAATGATTTCTTAGAACAAATTGAGATTTTGAAGGGCATGTTAACACAAAGAGGATACCCCATTAATTATGCCAGCAACATTTTAAATGAAGTAATACAGAAGAGAAATAGTGGACATGTTGTCCCCTTATTAGGGGTAGGTGGTGGCTTACAAGATAATGAAAATCAGGATGGAAAAGGTAGCTTCAAAAAAATCAGCCATGTTCAGATACAATAACCATTTATACAATATCACGGACATCATTACACACAATTGGAATATTTTTGTACAGACCCAAAACAGCTTCAATTGGTAGAGACGTCCCTCAGAATTGTTTACAAAAAGGACTGTAGTTTAAAAAATATGTTGTAATGACATAAACAAGATATAAGTAGGGGGAAAGGTATGGTAAAATGTGGGTATTGTATGGAATGTCAGCACACGATTGAAGCAAAAGAGATACATATTCCCAATTATGGAAAATATACTATTCATGGCAAGTTTTCTTGTAGCAGCAAAGCTGTGGTAAATCTTACCCTATGATCCCAGTGTCCTAGTTTTTATATTGGAAAGACCATCAATGCTTTTAGGAGCAGGGTGTACCAGCACTATTATGATGTAGGTAAAAAAGACACCAAAAACACTGGCAGCACATATAATAGGCCATGAAGGACACAGCTTTAAATTCATCATTATAGAACAGATAAAATTGGGGGAAAGGGGTGGTCCACTGAACGATTATTTAGAACTTAAAGAGCTTAGATGGCAAATCAGGACCAATGCATCAGAACTACCTGGTCTAAATAGTGCTGTGTCAATTTGCTCTCATTCCCTCCAGTAGAGCTCTTTTGAGTGTGTACCTTTAACTCCTAGTGGGCGTGGCTTCAGCATTTAAAAATTGAAGTTACCACCTTACATTTTTAACAAATACCCATTGACAGAGGTCATATATCAATACAATTGTATTTGCTATCATGTATGCTTCAAGATAAAATTTTCCAATACCTTGCATGTAACATGGTTTTGGAATTATTAATGCAAATATGAACAGGCAATATTTGACACCTAGGGGAGCAGTAGGGTGTAACTGCAGAAACGCCTGGAGACGTCACTCGGCTGTAATGAGTTAAAAGCACAGTTTCTGATGTGATAAAATGGGGGGTCTTAATTGGATATCAGGATTACAACATACAGTTTTGTACAATATGTATTTTTATCATGTAGCACGTGTTTTTATCTGTATTTTTTTAGTCATGATTTTATAAGTTATGAATTGATGTTGATCCCTTTAAGAGGTATATGATCTCATTAATTGATTAATTATATCTATGTATATAAAGGTTGTTGGGGAATAGATTTATTTGTTCTGAAGAAGTTTCTAGTGTGGAGACGAAAGCGCTAAATAAATATTCTGTGTGGATTATTGGCTCGGCTTCCTTGCTTGTATTTATGCATTAGAAGACTATTTGGATATTTTTGCTATAGTGTGCTGGCTACTTGAGATGTTGGAAGACTTGTTCAGATACATAGAAAACAGTGGATTTCTTCTTGTCTGTGATACTTCATTGTGCAGATGTTATGGCCTGGTCTGTATGGTGCATTTTGTATTGCTTTTGAATATTATGTTTGGATCAAGTAGCAATTTCAAATTAAAGTGGTGATGTTTTGAAAGAGAACAAACTGAAAATTCATCTATTCTGTGTTCTGTGCGAGGCAGCTTGATGGATTCCATGGAGAGATTTCCTAGATAGCGGTTGATGGTTTAGCAGTTATTTCTTACAGGTGTAATAGGACATAACTCATATTCTTTCTTTAGTGACCCTTATTCCTTTCAACAGTAGGTGTCATGGGATCTCCCACCCACTCAGGCACATAGGGCATGAGTTTAACATCTCATCTGAAGGACATCACTCAGGAGTGCAGCATCCCCTGATCTTGTACTGCAGTCCCAGTACTAGAATATGAATACAAGCATCTGATATAGGTTCCATATGCCATTATCTGCCCGAGGCATTTTACCCTAGCCCATCCTTTGTTTTATTATGCCCCACTTTTGTCGAATGGGGAACTATACCCATATTTGCTGTGCTCTGTCGTCGAACATGAGGGTAACAAGGGGTCTTCCCTGCGATCATCATATTCCATGGATTTCATCCATTGGACAAATTTCCCACATGAAAGGTGCCTTGCCTCTCATGCTATGGGGATTTGTTTTTGTCTTTAATAGTCGTCAAGCTTAAGTCTCTATGCCTCCAGCATTTTTAGGTAAAGCATCAAGTCTCTGAAGATATTCATCAAATCTGGTGTGATTTTGGCCAGGTATTTTATGAGTCTTTACATGGCTTGAAATGGCCTTGAGTGCTCAGAGTGGAGTCAGCAAAGTGGGCAGAGCAGCTGTGAGCTGAGGACCTTTAGATCTTTCAGTTTTTCTTTTCATTATGCTTTTGATTTCCTTTTTCCTTTATCCTTTTGGTGAGGAACTTTTGTTTGGTCCAAGGGGTCAGAGTGAGTCGGGTCAGATACATCTCAATGGGCCATTGACTGAAATCATTGGTCTGAGAGGGATATAGAGAAGTGGGAGATGGTAGAGGTCTTCCTATATGATAAGGTGGGCAATGTCTAGGGCAATGTGTAGAAGGTCTTCCTAACTACTTTAGCTACCTGTCAAACTATCAGACTACTGTTTCCCTGGATTCCCCCTCTGGTGGTCAACTTCTTTCTGTGCTTTGTGATCATAGGGTATTTGGTAGCTAGGGTAACCTGTTTTTCCTACATTTTTGGCATTTATGACTTTATCTTGTGGCTCTGGTGTGTTGGGCCGTTATCTGAGACCCTTCAGAAGGATATCTGTGTCAGATGTGTTTTCTCATATATCACCCCCCCTTGCCAGTTTGCAGTCACTTTCAAACTTTAACCCTCATAACCTCCCCCTTGACTTGAAAAGTAGATGGAAAAACACTTGGCCAGGAAAGAGGACCCTGACAAACCCCACTTGTGACAGGCTTTGAGTCTGACATGGCACCCAGTTTGTCACCGCCTGTGTTTTGTACCCTGTGGGTTCTTGTATGACCATCTTGTGAAGCTGATGAGTTTCTAATTGTGATGAATTTGATGTATTGATATCAAGTGAATATTGTATTCGTAGAGGTGTATTGTATCGACTGCCTTCCTCATTTAGATCTTGCTGGACTGCCTCAAATCATGTCAGTCAAGTTTTAAAAGGCAAAAAAGTTCTTTGAACAAAATCAAACTCTGCTGGATCCAAAAAACCAAACTTCTGTACATTATTATTTCTTATATCTCCATTTAGATCCTCTGAGATCCTCCATGATGAAGCAGATAAGGGCTGCTAATGGGGGCTAATTTCCAGGGGGTCGGAGGAGGCGCTTTGTGAAGTGAAGTGGTACCACAGTTGCAGTGCGCCACCCCTTGCATCCATCCAGAGGGGTAAGACTTTGATTAAATTAAGCTGTCCTAGCTGTGGGTTCCTCATCTCATTGAGTTCAGCATGGACACAGACACACAGACACCATCCATGGATGCTGTGTTTGTTGTTTTTGCAGCAGAGAGCAGAGATGTTTGGAGATGTGGGGGCTTTGGGGCTGTTGGTATATTTATCCGCTTTGGGGAGGGGGAGAAGTTTGCACTGAACCTGTCAGCTCAAGTATGTTGGCAATGTCTGTAAGGATCCAGTGATTTCTTCACATCACTGAACTATAGCTCTGAGCATCTGGAGTTTTCCTTCTTTCCCAGGTTTATAATAAAAGGCCTTATATGATTGTTTTTTGAGTCTTTAGCTATTTTTTCTCTCAATTTCTTTTTTTGATGATTTATGAGCTCTTTAGTTTTTTACTTATAGTGATCAAGGGTGTCTTACCTTTTAAGGGTGACCTAGCTTTTCAGAACACCCATTCTTATAATTTTTCAAGCCAAATTGCCATAACTAGTTAATCATTTTGTACAATTGAAAGTGACCAAATAAACAAATAACTGGTTCTGCTAATGAGAGATGCACAGCCTCACTAGCTGTAAGGAACAAGTAATGGGTCTAAATTAGACCACTGCTGACTTCCATAAAAGTCTTAAAATCTTTTAGCAGCAGCTGTTAGTTTCCATATGTTCTATGAAAATAGTACTTGATGTAAAAAAGCCTCCCTTCTTCCCCCCACCATTTCAGCTTCTACTTTGAGTTTGGTATAATTTCTTTGTGAACACTGAAAAGCTAGGTCACCCCACAAGTGGAGCCCTCATGAAAGAGCTCCAGAATGGAAGGCTTGCCTTAATGACAACAAGATGGAATTTTTTTCCATATTTATGCATTTGCTGTATTTTGATATGCAGTCATGCAGATGTGTGGCATGTTGTGTGTGTTATATTACTACACGGTGCTTGTCAGCATGATGGTATGTGAGGAAATGTTTTTGGTGGTTTGGCATAAGTGGGTACTATTACTAGCAGAGACGTGAAACAAATAAACTACTTTGCTAGTATTTTAAACAAACTATTGCTGCTTACAATATTGTCAGTCACTGAAATTATTTTATATTTTTTTATAGGTTGGTACTAGGCTATCAGCCCTAGGGCCTATACAAGCCTAGCCATAACAATTCCCTGGCTATTTCTTCCCACACTATTTACTTCCCTGGAATAGACTGCCCATACATGTCAAGCAGAGCACCTCTCTGGCCCTCTTCAAAAAGAACCTTGAAGATTGGATGGGAGATAGGAAATTCACCCCGGAATCACATCAGTCGCCCTGCTAGACAGGGGTCCAGGGAAGTAAATATTGTGGGAAGAAATAGCCAGGGAATTGTTATGGCTAGGCTTGTATAGGCCCTAGGGCCGATAGCCTAGTACCAACCTATGAACCTATGGTAAAGGATTCCAACCTTTGGCTACAGAATAGGAGTACAGGCTGTGTCTTGGGGATTTGTTAGGTTTATAGGTTCATAGGTTCATAGGTATATACTAGGCTATCTGCCCTAGGGCATTTATAAGCCTAACCCGAGTGTATTTGGCTTTTGCCTCCCTATTAGATTAACCTACTGTGCCTCTGTATAGTAGGTCACAGAAGGTAGCCCTTTAAGATTAGTTTACCATGCCTCTGTCGAGCAGGGACACAGAAGAGATCCCAGGGGTGAATTTGTGATTTCCAATCCATGCGTCCAGATTTCGCTTGAAGAGGGTCAGTGAGGGGCTATCTCTAACATGAATTGGTATTTTATTCCAGAGTGAGGGGAGCCTCTGGGAAATGAATCTGTCCCTCCAGCATGTCCTATTTATTTTTGTGCTGAGGTTTAAGTCCCTGGAGCATGTAGCTCTAAGGGATTTGGATTTTTTGAGGTGGAGCATGTCCATTAATTCTGGGTTAGACATGGCCTTGTACGTCAAGCATAGATCGCCTCTGAGTAGGCGGTAAGCAACTGAGTAGAGCTGGAGTTTCTTTAGTCTCACTGCATAGGACATCTGTTTGTAGCCCATGATCCTCTTGGTGAAGTACTTTTGGGGTCTCTCCAGTTGATGCAGGTGTCGGGTAAGGTACATCCCAAAAGGGGCATTGTATTCAATTATGGGCCTGATGAGTGATGAGTAAAGGGGCACGATGACCTCTCTTGATCTAGATGCGAACCATTTCGTGATAAGGTGGGCTATATAGAAGGTCTTTCTAACCACTTTGGCAACGTGATTATCAAAGGAGAGATTACTATCTATGTTGGTCCACAAATCTCTAATTACTTCTTCCGTACTTAATGGATTACCACCTATGTGGTAATTTGTGGGCACTTTGTTTTTCCCAAAGGGGATGACTATGCACTTTTTAGCATTTAGCTTGAGGCTGTGGTTCTGGCACCAAGCACACGTCTCTGTGAGACCCTTTTGAAGGATGCTTGTGTCAGCTGGAGAGTCGATTATGGCTCCCAGTTTGCAGTCATCTGTGAACTTTGTCAGCCATAGTCCCCCCGTGTTAGCCTGAACCTCAGAGAAGTATATACCGAATAAGAGAGGTCCCAGACCTGAGCCTTGTGGGATGCCACTTGTAACTGGTTTGGATTCAGACTTGGCACGTGCAATTCTGACCATGTGGGTTCTATCCCTGAGCCAGTTTGCAACCCATCTTGTGATATAGGGGTTGATATTTAAGCGTAAGCTTATTTATGATGCCCGAGTGGGGTATTGTGTCGAAGGCTTTTGCGAGGTCAAGGTAGGCTGTGTGGACTACCTTGCCATCATCTATAGCTTTGGTAACTGTTTCAAAGAAATCAGCTAGGTTTAAGAGGCAAGATCTGCCCTTAACAAAGCCAAATTGGGTAGGGTCCAGTGTCTGGTGGCTCCCAATGTCTTTGTTTAAGAGTTCCATGATAATACTCTCCATAGATTTACAGACCAGACTAGTCAGGCTTATGGGGCGATAGTTCCTGGGGTCCGTTGTCGCGCCACCTTTGTGGAGTGGGACCACTGTAGCTGTATACCATTCTTTGGGTACATATCCTGTAATAAGGCTAAGTTTGAACAGTGACTTAATGTGAGGGTTCAGTTCTTCTTGGAGCTCATGTAAGACACATTCTGGGACACCGTCCGGTCCCATAGATGCTGTGTTTTTTGCTTTGGAGAGGGCAGCTTTCACCTGTGCATCTGTGATGTCAGGGAGGTTACATTCAGGTGGCATAGGCATTTTCTCCTTTGAGGGGGAGGGGGTGAGAAGTTAGCACTGAATCTGTCTGCCAGGATGTTGGCTATGTCTGTAGGTTCGGTATATGTTGTACCGTTATGCAACAATTCAGAGCATATCTGGGAGTTTCCACCCATATTCCTGACATGGCATAGATGGAGATATGTTGTTTGTGATCTGATCAAAGAGGTCTGTTAGGGTGGTATCTGTTGAGAAGGTTACTGACAGCAAGACCAGCTTGTGGTTCATAAATAATTCTATGTATGGTAGGTATCTGTAAGTAAGTTAAGTAATGGGAAATATCGAGCCAGTTTAGTGTTTGAAGTGCTGTGCATTGATGGGTTTGCATTTGTTTGTATTTTAACATATTTAAAGTTTAGCTTTTACATGCTCATGGCAACAGATGGAAATTTAGATGTAGATGTATGTGTAGACTGAGAAGAAAATTGAGAACTTTATCTTATACTCTGTTCTTACATCATTACCAGAGTTCAAAACAATACTTGCAACACTAATGCTGCATCAGTCTGCTTGTTAACCTTCTGATCTCATCTATGTTCCTAAGCACCCTGGAGAATATTAGGGTCTAACCTAACAGTCTGAAACTGGGTGACTTCAACTACCCCTCCATTAACTGGGAAAACTACTCATGTACCAATACACTTGTCCAATGTTTCCTGGAAGTCATTAATTCCAATGCCCTGGACAAGCTTGTTCTTACCCCCACTAGAGGTAGCAACATCCTTGACCTGGTCATTATTAACATGGGCGACCATTGCTCTACACCAATAGTCAACTCCTCCCTGGTTAGATCCAACCACAAACTAATCACCTTGGAAATCCACCTCCCCCCCCCTGCAAAGGTAACCACAATGAAAAACTTCTCCAAAGCTAACTTTAGGCTCCTAAAAACAAAGGTGGCTAACTTCAAGGCACCCATGCAAATGGAAAATAGTTGCATGACCACTGAATCATACACCAATGCACTGTACGAACACACACACAAACGCATGGATCTCGCTATACCCAATAGAACCAAGATGCTCTCCTCCAAAAAAGAAAGCCAATCTAGTGGTCCCCTGCCATAAACAAACTCTACAACAGAAGGAGGAAACTGATGTGGAATAAGGTGAGGTGCCAAGACTGGAAAAACTCCCTTATCAGCCTCAACAAAAAGTTGAAATCCCTCATCAAATCCTATAAAGCTAGCAATGAAAACAGAATTGCAGCAGATAGTAAAGACAACCACAAGGCTTACTATAGTTATGTAATGAATCTCCATGGCAATACCCAGATTTGCTCTGAGCTACTGCACAATGATACCTCCTATGCCGAGCCAACAGATATTACCAGTACACTGGCCGGCAGCTTCAGTGCCAACTTTACCCCTCCCCCCAAAGGACCAATCACAATACCAGTAGATTGCCAGGCACCCAGTATTACTGCTGCACAGGTTAAAACAGCATTAGCCAAGGCCAAGAATACAGCTTATATGGGACCTGACAATATCCCTGGCTGTGTTCTACATGAACTGCAGAGTGAACTGGCATCACACCTGTGTGCCCTGTTCAATCACAACCTCGCCTCAGGCTTTGTCCCTGCCAAATGGCGCACTGCTACAGTCATCCCTCTCCACAAAGGAGGAGTGACTACAGACGCTGGGAACTATCGCCCAGTTAGCCTGATGAGTCTGATATGCAAAGCTATGGAACGCATCATAATGGGCCTAATAAACAAGGATATAGGGAATCTCCAAACTCTGGATCCCAGATAGTTTGGTTTTGTGAAGGGTAGATCATGCCTGCTCAACCTGGTCAACTTCTTTGAGTCAGTCACCAGAGCTGTGGATGAAGGTAAGTTGGTTCATACAGCCTACCTTGATCTGACCAAGGCCTTTAATACCATTCCCCACTCAGGAATCATAGAAAAACTCACTGAGCTAGGCATCAACCCCTATATCACTAGATGGGTTGCAAACTGGCTCACAGATAGAACCCACAGTGTGAAAGTAGCTGACTCCAAGTCAGATTGCCGACCAGTCACTAGTGGAGTCCCACAGGGTTCAGTCCTGGGTCCTCTCCTGTTTGGTATCTACTTCTCTGAACTCCAGGCCAACATGAAGGGACTCTGGCTGACAAAGTTTGCAGATGATTGCAAGTTAGGAGCTATTATTAATTACCCAAGTGATGTTCACATCCTGCAGAAAGGCCTCACTGAGACCAATGACAGGTGTCAGAACCATGGCCTTAAGTTCAATGCCAAAAAATGTGTCGCCATCTCCTTTGGGAACAACTCACTTCCCATAAATTATCACATCGATGGTAGTCCACTGAACACAGAAAGCATTTTAAGAGATCTGGGAACACAGGTTGATAGCAACCTCTCTTTTGACCACCACATTGCCACTGTGGTCAGAAAGTCCTTCTATGTGGCACATCTCATTACTAAGGGTTTTGCATCCAGGAAGAAAGAGGTCATTATCTCCCTCTACTCTTCCCTCGTTAGACCAACCATTGAGTACAATGCCCCATTTGGCATGTACCTCACTAGACACCTTCGACAACTGGGGAGGCCACAAAGGTACCTCACAAAGATAATCCTAGGCCTTAAACACTTGTCTTTTTTTTTTTTCAAAAAACTTTTTATTGAATTTTTAACAAGACAGAACTATATCAACAACAACAAAATTAGGATACATATGAAAAATGAAACATTAAGAGATATTTATGAAGATACAATTTGTAAAATGAATGTTTTGTCACAATGCATTTTGAGAATATACATTTAACTATTTACATTATATACAAATGTTAACCAAAGAATATATCTAGGTAAGTATTAATCTAAAATAAAAATAAGTATAAAAATATAAATGAGACTGAGGTCTACAAATCCCAAAAAGAAGGTGGCCATCTATACGCTATTAATAATATGTAACACCTTTTCTATAGCTTTGCTAATAAATGTTAACTTCTTGGGACTTTGCACTATCATTTTCTAGCACTGATGTATGTGTGGACCAAAATTTTAAAATTATTCCAATTCAATTTGGTGATCCAACCAATTTTGAGTGATATATAATTTCATAAGTGAACATATGTATATTAACACATGCATATCCAATTTAGAGAGATAAGTATTTGGTAAGTGTAGTAGTGCAGTTTCCCAAGATAAGGTAGATTTATGATATCCCATTTTTTGTAAACGAACTTTTAGGGAGGTCCAAAGTTTGTGTGAATGATAACAAGACCAAAAAATGTGTAAAAGATCTGCATTAGGATGTGAACAACAAGAACATGAGGGCGATTTATTAGAATCAAATTTATTAAGTTTAGAAGGAGTAAAATATGCGTTATTGTTAATCATTAGTTGAGTGTAGAAGAGTTTTTTGAAGGGTGAGTATTCTAATGTAATTTTGATAGCTGAGAGTTTCTGATTTATAGATATGTGAGAGTTGTATTTGTCCCAATAAGTGGAAAAGAGACACACTGCGTTATGAATTATTTGATTTATAAGATTATAAGATTTAGATAACATTTTCTCTGGGAGCATGAGGACTTTTAAAAACACTTTATAGTTATTAATATCTGTGCTATCTACAATGATGTGTATAAATTTAGCATTAATAACATCTCTCAATTGACGTAGAATGGTTAGATAATTAATATTAACTTTGAGAGTTTTACATATATTTGAGAGAGTTTCGTTCTTGTATTGTATCAGATCCCACACAGTAAGATCCTTAATCAGAGGAAAATTTGAAAGATTAAAATAAATATTATCTAAACTAATATTAGGATTTAAATGGAGAGGTTGCATTAATTGAAATGTATTTTCTAAATTTACAAGTTTTAACAGTTCTTGAAAAGCAATAATTTTTTGTTTTAAAGAATTAGGAATTTTTAACTTATTCATGACACCTAATGAAAGGAAAGGAAGAGCTAGAGGATTGATGTTTTTAGTTAAAATATGTTGATACCATAATTTTGTCCAAATAGGATATTGACTATACTTCTCAGTCTTTATATTTAAGATAGTTAATAATTTATTGGCCGAGATAATCAAATAATAAAGATGAAAATTGGGAAGACCAAGTCCTCCCCTATTTTTAGGTGAGATTAGCTTAATGTAAGAAATTCTTACTGATTTAGGAAACCATAAGAAGTTAGCCAAAGTTTTATTAATTTTTGAGAAAAAGGATTTTGGAATCAGCTGATCCACAGCATTGAATTGAAATAACAATCTGGGAAGAATATTCATTTTTATTATAGCTGCTTTTGATAAAAGTGATAGATTTAGCAGTTTCCATCTATTCAAGTCAAGTATAATCAATGACCACACTTTAACTAGATTATTTTGAAATGTGGAGAGACCATTATGGTTTATATGAATACCTAAATATTTGAAATTTTGAACTATCCGGAAAGTGAGGTCAGGAAACAAATATGACTTGTGAGCAAGTGGATTTATGGGAAGAATATGTGTTTTTTGAGTGTTAATCTGATATCCAGAGACCTTTGAGAATTTTTCAATGGAACCAATTAGTTTAGAAAAATCTGAGCTGGGTGTTTGAAAATATAATATAAGATCATCTGCAAAAGCGGACAAACAAACTTTAGTGTTAAAAATTCTAGGAATATTATGGAAGGTATTTTGTGTTATATATAATAATAGAGGTTCTATATATAAATTAAATAGGAAAGGAGATAATGGGCATCCTTGCTTTGTGCCATTAATGATCTTTATATTTTGGATATTTTCCTATTGATGTAAAGAAAAGTATAAGAGTTTTTATATAGTATTTTAATAGTGTCTATATAAGTAGATGGTATATTGAAACAAGACATAATGTGAAACAAAAGTCCCAATTAACCCTATCAAAAGCCTTAGGCGTCAAGAATTAATGCATACATAGGATTTGAATTATTTTTGGTAAAATGGATAAGAGCATCAATTGTCAAGGTATTATCCCATGAATGTCTATGTGACATAAAGCCCGCTTGTTCCGAAGAAATTAAAGATGATAAAACATTTTTTAATCTATAAGCAAGTAAAGAAGCTAAAATTTTAATATCAATGTTAATCAAGGAAATAGGCCTATAATTATTAGGATCAGTTTTTTCTTTGTCTCTTTTCAGAATTAAAATGGTTTTTGAGGTATTCCAATACAAATCAGATATACCATGAATCATTATATAATTAAAAATTTCAAAGAGAAGGGGTGAAAGTTCAGATGAGTAAATTTTAAAAAATTCGGGTGTGAAGCCATCTGGTCCCGGTGATTTACTGGTCTTAAGTCTACTAATAGCTTCCGATATTTCTTTAACAGTCAGTGGGGCAGAGAGTGTGTTTTTTTGTCGATCATTTAATCTAGGAAATTTAATAGAAGACGCGAAGTTCACTATCTGTTGTTTATCCCTAGAATTATTTTCCTTTGAGTATATCTCTGAGAACAATGATGTAAAAAGCTGCAAAATTTCCTGATCAGTGTTGTAACTCTTGTTATTATATTTTAGTGACGAAATTCTAGGAAGAGATTGGTTACCTTTTATTATTCTGGCTAACACTTTAGAAGGAACCTGTGCCCATTCGGAGTATGTAGCTAATAACCTTTGCTCTGAAATGGTAAGGTTATGTTGATGTAGAAGTAATAATTCTTGTTGGGAACTCAATAATATTTCATATGTAGAGGAATCGGGCATGTTCTATATTGATTTTCCAAATTTTGAATTTTAATTTTAACTGTAATTCTTTATTTTTGTATTGTTTTTTAAAATATGATGCTTTGTTAATTAATATACCTCTAAGAGTTGCCTTGCATGCTGCCCATTGTATATCTAAAGGGATATCTGTTTTGTCTAAATTAAGATATGTTTCTTTTATTGTTTCAGTTATTAATTTATGTGTGTTTTCATTTGAAAGTAAATTATTATTCAATGTCCAACTATTATATGAGAATAATTTTGGTGCATGTGAGTCCAAACTAATTCCAAGAGATATTCTGGAGTGATCAGAAAAATATCTAGGTTCTAGAGAGTAATTAATCTTCCTATGAGTAAGACAGTTAGAAATAAGAAAAATCTAATCTTGACCATGATTTATAACATTTTGAATAATATGTGAAAAAGTCTTTTTTATCATATTGTGTTATGAGAGAGATAGGGTCTGTAAGATTTAAATCTATTATAATTTCTTCCAAAGCAATGGATGCTTGAAAGTTGTACGAGGAAGATCTACTAGTACGATCAGTTTCAGGATTAATGATAGCATTCCAATCCCCCCCCAGAATTAAATAATGATCTTTGTAAGAAGATAAAATATTATATATTTGTATAAAGAAGATATGTTGTTGTTCACAAGGGCCATAAAGATTAAAAAGTATAACTGGCTTGTCAATGTTATGAAAACTGGAGATAATGTAACACCATCTTCCATTCACATCATGTTTCACATCTGAAATAGTTCCTGAAATGTGTTTTTAATTATAATGGCTACCCCGCTTGATTTTGTGCTATTACCAGTTGCAACTATCATTTTAATCCATTTCTTGTTTTTCCTTATCGAAATCTTCTTTAGTTAGGTGTGTCTCTTGTAAAAAGCAAATATTAGCCTTTGATTTGAATAACAAATGAAATAGTAGGGATCTCTTTTTTATTTTGCAATCCTCTCACATTCCATGAGTCAATATTTAATGTCATAATATTAATTAAAGATAGATATATTACGTATAACTAAGATTTGACAAAATGTAATATTAATTTTAGACCTCAGTATCTTATACCTGTTATATTGAATCATAATGTCTCCCTAAAAAAGTTGTTTTAAAGATTCTATAAAATTTCTTCCCAAGTACCCCAGTGCCTAGCCACCCGACCCCTACTAGAGAAGAAAAATAAAAATGAATTATATAAGTGAATTTGGTTAACATTTTCAATGTCAATTGCAATGTATGAACATAATAAACTTTGTATATTTGCTTAACTAAACAAAAAAACCTTATTATAATATCAAACATATTTACATATATAACTGAAATCAAGATGTCCAACATGCACAATCCCTACTCACTTATTCCTTGTATAAGCTCCAATTTTGAGTAGAATATATAGCAAATTAAAGAAATTCCTCAACATTGTATTTCAGATATTAATGAATCAGATTTATGTATATATTACTACATAAGAAAAGTATAAGGAAAAATAGGTTTGATGTTACCCCATATATATAATGCTTGCTGAACTAACTAATATTGATTGTGTCAAAGATAAATTACTGTTATAACCAAGCATAGGATAAACATATATATAGCATAAACAAAATGTACTGAAATCAAACGAATACTTAAACAGTAAAAACATTGTGATTCATTCTGATGATATTTGTGAACAGTAATAACCATAATGACTAACTCAGAGTGCAAACATATGAAACTTAGTTTTGAAAAAACATTCATGACTGTACCCCCTTAAGCACCTTTCAACTTTCATCCCTAGAGCAAATGAATGCATTATTATAAAATTATATAGTTGAGAGATATTTCTTAAATTAAATAAAACAGTAAACTGTTAATATATGCTCTCTGTCATTCTTCTGTATGTACCCTTAAAATAGTTTAAACAGAACAATTACCCTTTAGCGTATACATGTTTCTATCTGTGTCTGTTGTTTTTTTGAGGTGTATGTCTTCGTTTAGACTTGCCATTCCATAACTATAATTCACTTAGTGCAGTATAGTTTTTGTATAATTTCTTATATATATTTTATATAATAGCTATATATAAAGCTTTTCTCCCAGTGCAATCGCTAAAGGTGAGATCCAACCCAGTCAGACTTTCCTGATTAACAAATGTAAAACAGGTAAAGTAAGTATGTCTGAATACCATTTATGATTTCCTTGTTACTGGGTATTTGGGTTGTATGTTTTATATGCATTCAGAAACCTGCACACTTAATACATATTTCTTTCAAGGAGTTTCCCTTCAACAAATATTGTCTCTCTCCTTTTGGGAAGCAGTGTCAAAGTAATGAGAAGCACACACATTTAACTGAAGCACGTAGCATAAAGATAAATATCTTTATAACTGTTGTAATATTTGCAATTTTGTTTGCATGTTTCTGTTTTGACAGGGCATATTCCCTCAAGATAACTTTTCTGAGTCATAGCATTTATAAATATTAACATCACAAATTGTGTTTGCTATATAATTGCCTCAAGGAAATATTGGAAAGCCTTATGACTGTAATAATTAGAGCTCATCCCTTCTCCATGAACCACCCTTGTATTGAGAGCAAGTACAATCTGATATAGGCAACACAGATGACATTTTAATTAGTCAATATGAGAAATGTATCAGACATTTTCCTGAAGTTCAAGCTGTATCTTTTCAAAGGTGATCTGAAATCTCACAGCCGTATTATTACTATGTTTCAATGAATATGGTTATGCAATGAATAACCTGGGGTGACAAATATCTTGTGAGACTGGTGCATTTATGGCCATACCCATCATTCAGTATCCAAGCAAACAATGTCCCTCTGCAGAATCATCTGGTTCAGATTTCTCTGCATGGAACGGCATCCTCACAAGCGCACCAGTCACTTAATCTCTGGGCTTCAGGACATCCAGCACACCTTGTCTTAAGGAAAATGACAAGACTGAATCCTGTATCATTCTCCGATAACCCCAACAATGATGTCTAAAGAGATTCCCCCCCTCAGGTCCTGTATAAAGGCCCCTCATTTCTCTTATACACCCGAGAATCACACCTTTCACCTTTCAAGACTCTGTCTATTCAGCTCGACAAAGCCACTAGGATATGACTACCTTGCACACCCCCAACTCACTCTCTTCAAATTTGTCATGAAGCGTTCCATTAGTTTATTTAATTAGTGGCTCATCGCATTAACATGAACAGTCTACACCAAACCCTCTTGTTTTTGATGAGACCCAATCAGCTGGCCCCAAAGCCGCGATCAATACCCGACCAGCTGTCTACAGATGCAGGACCTTCCCCTCCGAACTTCCACCTGTACATAAATGCGTTTTATTTCTGGAACACTGAGCACCCACTGTGCTTTCCGTGATATGGCCCCAGAATATGTTATAAATTTCAGATCATACAAAATGTGTTAATTATATATGAGCGAATCGCTCTCTGAAGCGATTCAACCAAAGGGACAACAGAAACAAGTGAAAGATTCAGTGTACGTGAATTAGTGCACTTTTCATTTCAAGAGCTATCTCTACCTTAACACTGCGAGTCTCCGCTACAATGGTGACGTCACCGCCGAGCTCCGTATCTTCATGAAGGTGCGTGGCTTAGAGCTAGCATCTGTTGATGAGGTAAATAGAAGATTTTCTCTCAGATTAGTCTCGAGAGTCTTAATAACTCCCTCCAAAATGTTTATGACTAAACTAAGGCACTGTAGATGCCTAAACTAAGAAAAAAGAAAAAACACTTGTACGCTATTTGGGGAGACACAAATAAAAAATATTTACAATGCTAAATCAACTTTAAATGCCTGCACCTTGCTTGTGAAAAAAAAAAAGCATACAAGCACATAACAAATTAGCGTTTTTCCCTTTTCTTCAAGTAAAAAAAGAAATATATTTGTGTTTATATATTTAGGCACTGTACATATTCTTGACAGAAGCAAATATTAATGGATTTATATCTCTTATTTTCTGTAATAGCCTAACATTTATGAGAAAATTGTCATAGTAGCATTTAACATGTTGTAATTAAACTATACATAAAAACTGAATCTCAAACAGTGAGGGAACCACAAGACTTATTTAAGGGCTGAAAGCTGAGTTTAAATTTCTGACTTCACCATAAAGAAAGCAAAAACACTTCCTGTTTTCTAAAGAGAAAAAGGAATGAATAAACATATTTGTGTATATATAAACATTCTGAATACCCTTGATAAGAATATATTTCACAATAAAATAAACTTATTAACTGTATGTAAATATCCTGTATAAGAAAGAAATATATATATATATTTTCAACGCATCTGTACCCAAACAGATATATAAAATGTTAGGAAATTGAATCCGGAAGCTTTTTGAATGCTTTAGAAACAGTATCTTTTGCTCCCTTAGGATCAGAACAGATAAACTTTTTTTCATTAAATGTAAAAGACAAAGTGTTTGGATAAGACATGCGAAATCTTATCCCTCTTTTGATTAATTCTGCACAATAGGGAGAAAGCTTTTGCCTGTTTAGTTTTATTTGAGGAGGAAAATCCTGTGAGAATGATAACTTATGCGATTTCCATACAAACTGTTTTTACTTTTAGCTGCTTGCAAGATTTGAAAAGCGTCTTGAAAATTTAACAATTTTGTATATATTATCCTTGGTGAAGAAGCATCTTGACTTGCACGTAGAGCTCTGTGTGCTCTCCCAACAGTTATGTTTTTGAGGATGCTTCACAGTTTAGTAATGCTTCAAAATACACTTGGACACAGACAACAGATTATTATTATCAAAAGATTCTGGCAGACCACGAATAATAATGTTGTTTCCTCCTGGCTTCTAAGTCTATCAATTTAGATTGTATTTCAGAAATAGTTTTATCTTTGGATTTTAAATCGCTTTCCAATGACTCAATTTTTATCTCCAAAGCTGAGTTACTGTTTTCAATAGTACTCATTCTGTCATTTATTTGTTTTAATGTATCACCAAAGTCAGTAAATTTTTCTGAAAAGTTCTGAATGGCACTATGTATAGGCTTTAATGCTAGCTTTAGCTCATCTAAATAAAAGTTTGAGTCATTTAATTCTTTGTTACTTACTTTGGCTGGTTCAGAAGAATTTTTGGATGTTCTCAATCTTTTGGAAGTGTTATCTTTTTCAGGTGAGTGAACTGAAGAGAATTTGGCCTTCGTGGCCTGAGCATCCATAGACTCGATTTAGTAGCCATGCCCAGAGATTAGATGTTGTAACCAGGGTGACAAGTTCCAGGAAAATTCTGAAGCAGCAGGTGCCCAAGTCAGATAGCTCCACAAACTGTTCTGAGGTAAAATGTGTCTCAAAATAAAAATTCCAAAGACAAAAACATTCCAAATATATGTAGAAAGCTTTGTATAATCCTTTTATGGAAAAAACTGAGGAAAAATATTAATCCCAAGTTGTAAAAAAATAAAGGTGATTCTAGTCTGTGAGGAGCTCAAAGAATAGGGACTAGTCTAGTCGGTAGCCATCTTGGAATCGACCATTAAACACTTGTCTTATAAGGACAGACTCAGAGAACTCTAACTATTCTCTGTCTCATATCACCTACTTACAGGTGATCTCTGCTTGACTTACAAAGCCATGTCTGACCCAGCTCTGTTAGAAATGCTACATCTAAATAAATCCTAATCCCTTCGTACCACATGCTCCAGAGACCTCAATGTCATTACCACAATCAACAGAACATGCTGGAGGGACAGCTTCATAACCCAGAGATTGCCCATGCTATGGAATAGACTTGCCATACATGTCAAACAGAGCACCTCACTGGCCCTTTTCAAGAGAAATCTTGATGAGTGGATGGGAAATAGAAAATTCACCCCAGGGATCACTCCAGTGGCTCTACTCGACGGAGGCACTGGGAACTAATGTCAGGTGACACTATGCCAGGGTAATCCTATGGGCTAGGATTGTAAAGGCTCCAGGACCATTAGCCTAGTACACACCTATAAACCTATGAACCTATGTGTAATTAAGGACAAGACCCTAAGATGCTTAGATCTTCCATATGAAGTAGCTGCTCCACTCTCACCTGCAAAGAGCAGCCCCTTCTTTTCAGGAAGAGAACTATTACCTCTGATTTTGAGATAATGATTTTCATCCCAGCCTCTTCACATTGAGCTACAAACCCTTCAGGCAAATACAAAAGATGAAAGTATGGCAGTTCATCTATGATAGTATTATCCAGCTCCATATCATTGAACCTGAGGTAAGAACTACCGCGTTTATATTAAATAGTAAACATGCTAAGTCCAAAGTTACCCACTGTTGGAAGCATACTAATATTTCCTCTTCCCTGAGGGTGTATGACCTGTATTTAGTATATCTAGAGATGCAGTGGTGTGAGGGTACATCTCCCCAAAAATGGGGCAAAGGTGGCTTGTCCCCCATAACACACTTTACTGTTTAGTTTTGACAATTTTGAAATATCCATGTTTTTTTTTTTCAATATTATGGCACTTGATATTATTTTCATCAAATTGCTCTACACCCCTGAAGTTCCCAATCACTTGAGGTTAAGAGAACATCATTTTCAAATGGATTCCCTTCATAGATTCATAGGTAGTTACTAGGCATGCAGTACAGGATACCCTCAAATTCTCAGTTTCACCAAAGCACATTATGGTTAACTGACTTACTCAAGGTCACACCAAAGGCAAATGAAAGCTTTGAGAATCATACCCTGTACTACAGGAAATATCTTACATAACCTCTGCACCATCTGCCAGAATTCAGAGTTGATAGTGCTATTCCAGTTCCTGAATATATGCTCATTTTTTGTGCGTGTGTTTGAGCATGATTGCTTGATGTATTGTTTCTTTGCATGCTGCTTTTTGTAACAATGTTTGTGGGTTCAAAATGCACCTTTTCTATGGACATTAACATTTGATATATCTGAGAAACATTGATACAATTTTTAATTATTACTCATTCCCTGATTCGGAATAATCTTGGAGTAAGAATATATAAGGAAAGAGGGTAAAATGAAACACAATTCTCCACACAGAGGGTGCAGGGGAGCCTGCCCCTTAATTTTTTTTTTGTAATTTTTCTTTTCTGTTATTGTACAAAACTCATTAACATCTCAATACATGTATTTAAATAATTTATATACTTGAGTTAGTGGTTTTGTGCATTTGCAGCCGAGCAGCTGTATTTAGAGTTGATGTGTATCAATCAGAGTTGGTTCTTTACAAACAATAGAGATGTAATTCTTATGTTTCCAAATTTGATACTCTCAAGATCTCAGTGGTACATTTATATCCTGTTCATGAAAATTACAGACAAGAGGGGAGACAACAGCAAGCAGTAGCAATGCTGAGACCCTTTACTGTTGTAACTCCTTATACAAGACATTTACGAATACAGGGCCATATGCCTTCTTCAAGTTCACAACACCCACATAGACACTGGTGGCAAACTTCCATGTAAAATCAACAGCACTGGAAATTCCCATGACCCCGCCACTATTGCTGCAAAGAGAAGTGTTGATCCACTGTCTATGACCTGGACAGAACATGCATTACTACTCCTGAATAAGAGGCTCAGTTTTCAGGTAAAATCTCCTTTCCATGAGTCTGTCATATGCTTTCAAAGGGAGGATGACAACCATGATCCTTTTTATCTGAGACACACCTCCTGTCCCTTTCTGAAAGTAAGAGCAACCACCCCAGTTCATCAGTGTAGTGGTACTGCCCCTACCATCAATGTCAACATTAATAGGCATGTTACCCATGTCACCAAAAGTGTCCAACACCTTCAGCCTTTCCAGACATTTCTTAGATACACCAACAGCTGTGTCACACTGGAAGTGTTAAACTACTGCAATTATATTATCTACAGAAATGGATTCAGTCCTAGCAGTTGCTTCTGGCACTGCCTCTAAAGAAGAGGGAATGTTCATTGGATTCAGAAGTTCCTAAACGTGCCCCTTCCAATGTACCTCTCAACGCTCCCTGATTTTGCAGAATGTCCTTCATATTTTTGTTCAATTCCACGTATAATGGCTGGTTTTATGGTAGAATGTTGAAGACTGCAGACATTAAATAATGGCCGATATTGATCACAATGGATGTGACACCCCATCCACATGTCAAAATGAGAAAAAGATGCTGATGATGACACTTTCAGCTTCAGACTTCATATAATTTAAAATGCTTACTAATGTAAAACCTGTTATTCTAGCAGCCTTTAGATGTAAAAAACAATATTTAAAAGCTAACCATATTTAGAGTGCTTGTCCCCCATTATTTTTTTGATTTTTCCTTGATTTTTCAGCTAAGAGGTTGAGAAGTGTGCCTTTCACCTCTCAATTATGTCCTGTGCCATGGTCAGCATTTTTCCAACATTGCATTTAAAGAGCCCTGGCAATGTCCTGCCTTCCCCTTCTGAGCCACTGGATGGTTTGCTAGAACCTCTCTGAAGCCATCTGCAAGTCATTCTCCATGACCTCATCAAACCCCTCCCACACCTGGGCCTCACTTCAACCATTGTCACAGCTGCTATCTTTCTTGTCTGTTGGAGCCTGTTGATATTCACAGAAAGGCTCTTTCTTTAACCTGATGGTTTAATTTACCCCTGGTGTCCATTTACAGGTCCTAATCAATACTCATGTTATTCAATCAGCTGCATTCTATCCCACTAAGAAGTAGCAGTAAGGCAACAAACAATCCTGGATGGGACACAATCGATCTCAGGACACATGGACATTCAAATATGCACCACACACACACACACACACACACACACACACACACACACACACACACACACACACACACACACACACACACACACACACACGCAAACACACCTATGGCCAATTTTTGAACATTACCAATGAACCAATTTACCTATCCAGAGATCGTTATGATGTGGGTGGAAGCCAGAGCCTCTGGAGAAATTGTTGCAGTCACATGCAGACTCCACAGAGAAGACAAGTCAACCAGGAACTAAAGCAGAGAATCAGGTAGTATGAATGAGTAGTGCTAAGCTACACACCACTGTTACATTATCTATATGGTATTACTTCTAACCCTTATTGTCTCATATATATATATATATATATATATATATATATATATATATATATATATATATAATTTTAATATTTTAACTCTAGTATAAAGATCATATATCTGTTTACATTGTGTTGTTTCTACATGTACTTCATGGCTGAAAAGTATTAATTTGGATCGGTCAATTTACACAGTCACCAAATAAATAAATCAATATATACAAGGAAGTATACACATGTGTATAAAATGCTCACAGGTTGAGAGACATAAAATTGTTACATCTTGCTGGGTACTTCCTGTAAGACTTTAAAAAATAATAAGGGAATTAGAAAATGTAAACCGATGCTTAAATAGTTAGAGGCTGTCTCAGGGCTAAGATGTTGCTTGATTAACAGACATCCTATTACTTGAGACAGTGCCATTAAATGGATCTGTGGAAGGTAGAAAAGAGGCAGGGAAGAGCCTTTCACAAAGGCTGTATATTTTTTCAGACCTTTCAGTTATTGAGATCTCTCTTGCAAGTCTTTAAAAATGGCTCTGTTTGTTTTACTCTTTAAAAAGACTTTTTTACCTTTTTGTGACTGAACCATATGCTTGCTAGTTTCTTTTTCCCGCCTCTTAGTTTCCTGGTAGTCTTTATAAAGACTATATTGCCTTTAGGGATTTAGACTTTGTTTCTCCATTGAATTTAGTCTTAATAAATATTTAGGTTTGTATTAGTCCTTTTTTCTGAGCCTCTACAAAAACTCAGTGTCATCAGTTAAAATCAGTTCAGATTTTTACTGAATGGCTTGACTGTGTGATCATTTTACTCTTTGGTTTGGGATGGTATTTGGGATATTTTGCAGATACCTAGGGTTGCCACCTTTTCAAATGCCCAAAGTGGGACATTTTTGGTACAAACGTCAGATTTTGCAGGGCAAAACATACCCACGGTCAGTACACAGGACAGAACTTCACATTTTTGCCTAAATAAAAGCTTATTCTTGTAGCATTTTAGTTGCTTATTCTGTTTCTTATAACATTTAGGTGTTTCAGATACAGAATAACTGTTTTATGCAACTATTACATAAACTATAGGAAATAATTTTGTCCTAAAATGTCAGGACATTTGCCATTTTTTCAGTTTTTTTGCAGGACACAACTGCCCAAAGAGGGACTGTCCCTCGCAAAGTGGGACAGGTGGTAACCCTACAGATACCCCAATGTTTATGGACATCAGTCTTGATTTTAAGCTATGTATTTCTAAAGTATAGCCAAACAATCTCCTTGTGTTGTCCTGATGCAGCTAAAAGGTCAAAAGGGATGCAAGTTGGCATAATGAGTAAGCTTTTTAATTTATAGACACGAAGTGCAAGGTTTGATCCTCAAACAGGATAACTGGATAGACTTAAAAAGGTCCGCAAGGGCAGTTAGCCTGTACTAACCAATGAAATCATAGCCCATTGGCATAATAGTTAAGGTTTTCATCTCATATACACAAGATGCAGGGTTTAATTCTGACCTTGGGTTGTTGGCTAGGCTTACAATGGTCCTTCAGGGCAGTTAGCCTAGTATTCATTTAAGATTGGGAGGTTGGCATGATGGTTAAGGTATTTACCTTACAGACACAAGAGGCAGGATTTAATTTTCACATGGGGTAATTGGCTAGGCTTAAAATGGCCCACAGGGGCAGTTAGCCCAGTGGTAATCTATGAACCTGTGAAAACATGCTTGTCTACAATTACTGGGGTTTGGCTTTATAGACCTGACTGTACCCATAAAGACTTAAAAAGTAAAAACACATGGGCATTCAGAAGCTATATAGCTGAAACACTGTTAATGTCCTTAGGGTTTGGCCTCACTACAGGAGGTTTAAGGTATTACACAGAGAAGACTTTAGCTTTGCTGGGTCTTTCTTACAGTTTTTAATGAATGGTTTCTCTGTGTGACCTTTTTCTCAATCACATGGCCATGAATCAAAATTCCTTACACATTCTTAGTACATCTTCACTTCCACCAGCCATCTCTGTCACTGTGTTCCATCTCATCTGCACAAATGATGACAACTGTTCCTGCACTCACCACTTTGTTGCATGGATTATGTTATGTCTGATAGTCAGCTTGGCAGTCAATGTACTGTACTGCATAGCCTGACTGTTGTATTGCATGCATCACTTTTAAGCTTTGATATGTCTGTTATGGACCATAGTTGTGAACCAGATGCCACTTCTTTGCCAGTACCAAGACACACTGCCCCCACCTCATACTGCACCCACCTCTGTCTCACATGGGCTTCCCCTGCTGTTGGTCCCTCCAATGACTCCTCACCCAACACTTCCTCTAACACTGGCTCTAGTCTGTCTGGTCCTCCAATTTCAATCTCCTGTTCTAGCTGTCTGTGTATCACCATGTAGTGCAGGCAGCAATTATTTTGCTATTCATTTCTGTAGTATACTGCAATACACCACCAGAAGGATCTAGGCAATGGAAGTTTGGCTGTCAACACTCCAAACACATGTCTGATGATGCTGTGGGTTTGCAAACGTGCAGTGGTATGACATTTCAGCTATTCTTTGTGGATCATTTATAGGTGCAATGCAATGGACAGCGCAGTGGTGCAGTGGTAGCATTGTTGTCTCACAGCAAGAGGTTCTCTGGTTTGATTCTCAACTGGAGTGCCTTCTGTGCGGAGTTTGCATGTCCTCCCTGCATTTGTGTTGGTTTCCTCCATATGCTCTGGTTTCCTCCCACATTACAAAGACATATGTCTGGAGCATTTCTCCCCGGGTTGCGCTGAAAACTGGCTACGTTCCAAGTCGGACTTTCCTGGTTAACAAATGTTAAATAAATGAATAAAACTGCAGTGCACTAATTGTTTCTGAACTGGGTCTATATTATCTAATTGAAGAGGCATTACAGTGAATGACTCTTCATCAACTCCTAAAGAATGAACTCGCAGTTACACGAATGGCCAAATTAGTGATTTTTTTCCTAGGGAAAACAATTGCTTGGCCATCAGTGTGAATTTGCCCCTTTCCCTACTGTAGTGCAATCTTGTTGTTGTTATATTTAGTTAGGGGGTGTGTGGGGCACAGTCCCCCCCACTTTAAGGCGCTCTTAGTGATGTTTAGTTTCTGGCTGGATCAGCGATTTTTTTTTCCCTTAGGAAAAAATTTGCTGATTTGGCCATTTACATAATTGGCGGTTTGCTCTTTAAGGGTCGATGAAGAGGCATTTGCTGTAATGCCTCTTCGATTAGATAATATAGACCCTCTGAACCCAGAGTTTCTGTGACATTTTCCTGTTGTTAGCTGTAGTCATATAGAAATGGGTATGGAGTTATACATTTTGGCTCATAAATGCAAAGTTACAACACAGGAAGCTCTCTTTCATAGTGAACAATATGGCGGCAGATGAACTGTTTACAAGTGCAAAGGTATAGGATCCCTAGAAACAGAAAATTGCTTAATATGTTGAAAGATTCAGAAGCTGAAGTTTTTGATATGAATGACAGGAGTGGGGTTTGATTTTGTAGACTCGGGTTTGTACGTAATGCCAAAATACAAATCCAACTTATATTGCGACGAAAGCATGGGGTAGAAACTTCATGAAAATATCTAGAATTTAGACGTTTTAGGAGCAGGATAGGCTCTTAAGAGGAAGTAGTGAAAGTCATGCTGATCTTAATAAGACAGAAGGATATAAAAACTAAGACAGACTGTGTCAGGGATTCTGAACAGACAGGACCTCAACATTTGGGTTCTTATTATATATAATAATTTATACATCTCACGTGTTTTATAACTGTTATATGGCCACAAATCAAATCCCCTCAAAACTAGTCATACCTGTATTTATTTGATGCCTGAGATCCCAACAGGGCACCATAGACTTTGGGTTGGAAGTAGTTACTATAAAGAAAAATGCTGTGTTCTCCTTGTATCCTTTTCAGTATTTGCTTCACAGATCTCCAAACATACAGTCAAAACCTCTGGTTAAAAAGTTTGTAGATGACTGCAAACTGGAGGCTGTTGTTAAGTTATCTGTTAACACCCAAACCCTCCAAAATGAACTCTCCATTGTAAACTCTGAGAGTACTAAAAATGGGCTAAAATTAAATGCTAAAAAGTGCATTATCATCACTTTTAGTAAACCTCCCTTCATTTTTCTTTATAGTTAGCACACCACTACAAAATGAAAATGTAATCAGGGACCCAAGAACTTAGGTTGATAGTTCCCATTCTTTTGAGCATCATGGGGCAACAGGTGTCTACAAATATTTTTATTTAGCATTGTTAATTGACAAAGGAATATCATTAATGTCTAAAGAGGTGATCACTCCCTTATACTCTCCTTCAGTCAGGCCAATTATTGAGCTCAATGCCCCCTTTGGGATGTATCACATTAAACATATCAAACTGTAATGTAACTGAAAGATGGAGCGAGACCTAGTGCCTTGTCTATGTCTTGGCAACTGGAGATAATATCCCACTTCCTAGAAACTATGTCCCAAATAGATTCTGCATCAACTGAAATTGGAAGAGGAAAACACAGGCTGTCATTGGAAGATGTAACTGGGTTTAGGCAACTTCCTCCAACATGGGGTCCACTAAGTATGCTGGGTAGTGTTTGTCTACGAATAACTGTTTTAGAAAGAGGCTTTCTTTTGTGAAACTTTCATCTTCACTAACAATGTGGCTATACAAAAGATCCCAGTCTCTCAAATCAGTATTTGATCTAGCTGGCCAGGGAAATTTAACCACACCTCCCCCTTCAGTTGGTATGTTTTGTTGTGGGAAATGTGTTTGCTGCCAGTACATTGCAAGTGGAGACTGTTTCACCTTACACACTCCTAGACAAAAAATTATTTTTTCAGACACATTTGATTGTAATTCAACTTGCATAGTATACCTTGATGGTTGCAGTCACTGTGGGGTGGTCTATGTTGGCAAAACTATTACGAAGCTCAGTGATCGAACCAAGGAGCATTACCTGGCCATAAGAAAAGGTGATGAAAAGAATGCTCTAGTTAAACACAAGATAACCAGCCCTTCCTACTCCACTTTTAAATTTCTAGTGTTAGACAGTGTTTCCTTGATCTATGGAGATGGGAACCCTCAGCTAGAAGTTAAGGAGCTTAGATGGCAAGCTAAACTGCAAGCTGACACGCCCCCATGGCCTTAATGGTAATCTTAATGTAAAATGCATCCCTAAGTGGATTCATTAGTGAGAATTCTTTCCCCTCCCCTTCTTTGCATAAAGAATTAATTATGCAGCAGTTTTTATTTAAACAGTGTTCAGTTGATAACCTTTGTATTTCTGAAGAAGTTTGACTGTTAAATAACTGTAAAATGAACTTGACAACGAACGAAAGCACTTAAATACAAGTGTTCCACTTTATTTCAAATTTATTTTAA